>NC_139988.1:11225096-11433131 GCF_964263955.1 Coregonus lavaretus
GTAAGGAGATGAGTGGAGTCCACACAGAGAGCCTCTCCTCTCCTCCCCTCCCCTATCTTGGCATAGCGCCCAGCCCTCTCATTCTTAAGTACTTAAGGCAGTTTCAATGTTTTTGCTGATTCAGTCTTTCAGCTGATAAATAGGCCATTGAAAGAGTCACAAATTAAAGCTATGATGTGTAATTAAAAGTTGAACTTCCCCTCCTTCTACTCTTTTTATTGTCTTGTCTCTCATTTGTTCAGTATTAGTTGAGCTGTCGTTTGCTTATTGACTTAGTCTGTGATTTCGGTCTTTGAGTTTGTCTTGAAGGCTTTGCTTGTTCATGAAACCAACATCCTTTCTTGAACATCAATCATCAACCAAAACAGAGACATAAACCACACTACCAAGAATGTGACCAAGGACAAACAGATATCTAACTTCATAATGACAAACCACATGGTCCTGTCTACACAACACAACATGATCCTTGTTTTTTGACTGAGAAGATAATGCCATAATGAATCTGACAGATAGGGGGCAGTGTACTCAAAGGCACTACACTCATCCCTATAGCAGCCAAAATGTGACTTTGATAGAAGAGAGAACTTCAGAAGGCTACAACACTCCTTGGAGCACAAGCAGAGCATTTTATCCAACTCCATTAACACAACAGTGTGGTTAGGTGGAAACTTAAAGAGTATATCAGAGACTTTAAAACACACATGGTAAAGCTTGGAATAGAAACGACTGCTCCACCACACTGCACAAAACGGATTCCTTTTTACTAGAAGACGCATTGAAATTCCATTCAAATTAATCTTTAATAAAAATGTAAATAAACATTGTGTAAATCATATTAAATGATTTAGTATTGTCCTACTTTTGTCATCTATGAAAAACCCCAAGGCGAGAAGTGCATATCAGATGTAGTGACTAGTTTATGTATGTTTGAGGTTATTTCATTGTTCACTGCAGCAGTAGGCTGAGAAGAATATCACTGAAAAAGTGCCTGAAGGGAAACCTTGGTGTGTCACGACTCACAACAACGCCTTACCTACACAGCTTCACATTCTGCACATGGCTGAAATGAACCATACACATCTATTATGTTCATTATATATACGTTTATTATCAGTGTGTTTGCATCCTATATGGCACCCTATTCACCATAGGTCTCTGGTCAAAGGTAGTCCACTATATAGGAAATAGTGTGCCATTTAGGACACTTTCTATAATAAAAGCAGGAAAAGGGTGAATTTGCATCAGTGGACTGGCTTTGCCTTGAAGCTCAGTTGAAATGCATGGTGGGAGGATTTAATTATAGAGTATAGAGCAGTGGAGGCTGCTGAGGGGAGGACTGCTTATAATTATGTCCATAACAGAGCGAATGGAATGGCATCAAACACCTGGAAACCATGTTTTTGATGCATTTGATACCGTTCCACTGATTCCGCTCCAGCCATTACCACGAGCCCTTTCTCCCCAATTAAGGTGCAACCAACCTCCTGTGGTATAGAACTTTGGACATCAATGAGACTGTAGCGTTTGAGGGTATAGGCAGAGATATCACCTCCTATAGCCTACCATCAGAACGGTATACTGTAGGTAGAGATATCATCTCCTATAGCCTACCATCAGAACGGTATACTGTAGGTAGAGATATCATCTTCTATAGCCTACCATCAGAATGGTATATTGTAGGTACAGATATCATCTCCTATAGCCTACCATCAGACTGGTATATTGTATGTAGAGATATCATCTCCTATAGCCTACCATCAGAATGGTATATTGTAGGTAGATATATCATCTCCTATAGCCTACCATCAGAATGGTATATTGTAGGTAGAGATATAATCTCCTATAGCCTACCATCAGAATGGTATATTGTAGGTAGAGATATCATCTCCTATAGCCTACCATCAGAATGGTATATTGTAGGTAGAGATATCATCTCCTATAGCCTACCATCAGAATGGTATATTGTAGGTAGAGATATCATCTCCTATAGCCTACCATCAGAATGGTATATTGTAGGTAGAGATATTCTCTCCTATAGCCTACCATCAGAATGGTATATTGTAGGTAGAGATATCATCTCCTATAGCCTACCATCAGAACGGTATATTGTAGGTAGAGATATCATCTCCTATAGCCTACCATCAGAACGGTATACTGTAGGTAGAGATATCATCTCCTATAGCCTACCATCAGAATGGTATATTGTAGGTAGAGATATCATCTCCTATAGCCTACCATCAGACTGGTATATTGTATGTAGAGATATCATCTCCTATAGCCTACCATCAGAATGGTATATTGTAGGTAGATATATCATCTCCTATAGCCTACCATCAGAATGGTATATTGTAGGTAGAGATATCATCTCCTATAGCCTACCATCAGAATGGTATATTGTAGGTAGAGGTATCATCTCCTATAGCCTACCATCAGAATGGTATATTGTAGGTAGAGATATCATCTCCTATAGCCTACCATCAGAGTGGTATATTGTAGGTAGAGATATCATCTCCTATAGCCTACCATCAGAATGGTATATTGTAGGTAGAGATATTCTCTCCTATAGCCTACCATCAGAATGGTATATTGTAGGTAGAGATATCATCTCCTATAGCCTACCATCAGAACGGTATATTGTAGGTAGAGATATCATCTCCTATAGCCTACCATCAGAACGGTATACTGTAGGTAGAGATATGGGTGATCCATCCTTCTCACCCTTGTTCGTCCTGTGTCTAAGTGGCCAGACCTGGTTGTCTACTGAACACCTGCCTCTCTCCCCCTACAGTAGTCAACCAGTAGTCAGTCTCAGTGCCTGCAGAAAAGAAATAGCTCTTAATAATTAAAGATTGATGTGGAGTAAGCTTGTCATTACATGCTGCAGTAGACAATTAGGTGCCTCCTCCCCAACACGTTGCTGTACTCTCATCCTGTCTCCTCTCCTTCCCCCTCTCTCTCTTTCCCTCTCTCTCTCCTCCCTCTCTCTCTCTTTCTATCTCCCTCACCCTTTCTTTATTTCTCACCCTCACTCCTTCCTCTCCTCTCTTTTTGTCTGTCTCTCTCTCTTCCTTGTTCTCTTTTATACTGTATCTCCCTCCCTCCCTCCCTCCCTCTGTATCTCTCTCTCTCCCCTCCCCTGAAGTAATTGGCTGCAAATTACTTAGAGCCCACTAGTTATAGAACACACATTGAGTTGAGCTTGGAAATGTTTCCCTCCTCCTAGATGTGACAAGCCCCTCCACTGTTATCTCTAACCCTGTGTGTCTCCCCTGTAGCCTACCCCAGGTGTTCCTCTACCACAGCCCCTCATAAGTCCCTCAACCCATCAACCCCATCAACTACCTGCTGCAACTGTGGCTGAACACACACACACACACACACACAAACACACACACACACAGGGATCATTGACGTCCCAATAGGCTGTCTCTACTCCCCCTGCTATCAACTTACATGCTATAATCATAGCCAATGATGGATCAGGCTTGTCTGCCTGAACAGCCCAGCGCAGCATCTGCTGCCTCCATGTGTGAGTTCACCCACCTGCTCCAACAGGTTCCAAGCCAGGGACGCTCTGACAAGTCCCATAATAAACCTGATAATTGTGTTTGTTGAAGGAGGAGAGGTATGTCAGAGACATTAATTGACTGAGCTACCGAGGCTAGCTGCCCTCGTTGGAGAATAAAACCAAAACTAAATTACATTGATTAAAGATGTGATTGACAGATTTAGAGCCCATTTTGTGGTGTATGAGGTTGGCCTTGTTCAATGTCATACAGATATACACAAACTTCCCTGATCACAATGCAACTCTGGAAAGGGAAACCCCTCCTTCTCTGTCAGGGACGATACATGAACACCTCCCAACTAAAATCTAATATTGTCTATGAAGCCAGAGGTTTTACCATAGACTGTATGTATGAATGGATAAAGCCATTGATCACGTGACACCATTCATTCCTATATGAAGACTCAATAGCATATTGAAGCCAAATGAAGTTGGTTAAGATGGCGTCTCACGGAGACATAACATGCGCAGTTTGAGCTACTCCAGGAAGTGATGTTGCAGACTAGCTCAGTGCTTCCCCCTCTCATTGAGTAACTCAAGGTCTTCACGGATCCACCTGTACCCGAAAACCGGGTATGTGTAATTTTAACTGACTTATCCGGAAGGGCCCCCAACAGATCCGAACGGGACTGCTGCAGTGGAGAGAGAGAGAGAATATTCTCTCACTCTGGACCACAGCAAACGATTCCCTCACACTGGCACACAGCAAACCAATCCCTCACACTGGACCACAGTAAACGATTCCCTCACGCTGGACCAGAGCAAACGATTCCCTCACGCTGTACCACAGTAAACAATTCCCTCACGCTGGACCACAGTAAACAATTCCCACATGCTGGACCACAGTAAACAATTCCCTCACGCTGGACCACAGTAAACAATTCCCTCACGCTGGACCACAGAAAATGATTCCCTCACGCTGGACCACAGTAAACAATTACCTCATGCTGGACCACAGTAAACAATTCCCTAACGCTGGACCACAGTAAACAATTTCCTCACGCTGGACCACAGAAAACAATTCCCTCACGCTGGACCACAGTACACAATTCCCTCACGCTGGACCACATTAAACGATTCCCTCACGCTGGACCACAGAAAACGATTCCCTCACGCTGGACCACACTAAACAATTCCCTCACGCTGGATCACAGTAAACAATTCCCTCACGCTGGACCACAGAAAACGATTCCCTCACGCTGGACCACACTAAACAATTCCCTCACGCTGGACCACACTAAACAATTCCCTCACGGCTGCTCTCTGGACTGCACTGGCAGACTATGTATTATGAGAAGGCTGCTCTCTGGACTGTACTGGCAGCCTATGTAGAATGAGAAGGCTGCTCTCTGGACTGTACTGGCAGGCTATGTAGCGGGAGAAGGCTGCACTCTGGACTGTACTGGCAGCCTATGTAGCATGAGAAGGCTGCTCTCTGGACAGTACTGGCAGCCTATGTATTGGGAGAAGGCTGCTCTCTGGACTGTACTGGCAGCCAATGTATTATGAGAAGGCTGCTCTCTGGAGTGTACTGGCAGCCTATGTAGCATGAGAAGTCTGCTCTCTGGACTGTACTGGCAGCCTATGTAGCATGAAAAGGCTGCTCTCTAGACTGCACTGGCAGTATAAGTAGCGGGAGAAGGCTGCTCTCTGGACTGTACTGGCAGCCTATGTAGCATGAGAAGGCTGCTCTCTGGACAGTGCTGGGAGCCCATGTAGCATGAGAAGGAATCCTCATCTCTCCCAAGTGGACATTCTCTATTTTTCCCCTGACCCATCTGTCTATCTCCTCATTTGAATTCCATGCTGTCACAGTCACTAGCCCATTTAAGCTTAATATCCTTGTCATCTATCGCCCTCCAGGTTCCCTTGGAGAGTTCATCAATGAGCTTGACGCCTTGATAAGTTCCTTTCCTGAGGATGGCTCACCCCTCACAGTTCTGGGGGATTTCAACCTCCCTACGTCTACATTTGACTCATTTCTCTCTGCCTCCTTCTTTCCACTCCTCTCCTCTTTTGACCTCACCCTCTCACCATCCCCCCCTACTCACAAGGCAGGCAATACGCTTGACCTCATCTTTACTAGATGCTGTTCTTCTACTAATCTCACTGCAACTCCCCTCCAAGTCTCCGACCACTACTTTGTATCCTTTTCTCTCTCCCTCTCCTCCAACACTACTCACTCTGCCCCTACACAGATGGTAATGCGCCGTCGCAACCTTCACTCTCTCTCTCCCGCTACTCTCTCCTCTTCCATCCTATCATCGCTTCCCTCTGCTCAATCCTTCTCCCTCCAATCTCCTGATTCTGCCTCCTCAACCCGCCTCTCCTCCCTTTCTGCATCCTTTGACTCTCTATGTCCCCTATCCTCCCGGCCGGCTCGGTCCTCCCCTCCAGCTTCGTGGCTTGATGACTCATTGCGAGCTCACAGAACAGAGCTCCGGGCAGCTGAGCGGAAATGGAAGAAAACTAGACTCCCTGCAGACCTGGCATCTTTTCACTCCCTCCTCTCTACATTTTCTTCATCTGTTTCTGCTGCTAAGGCCACTTTCTACCACTCTAAATTCCAAGCATCCGCCTCTAACCCTAGGAAGCTCTTTGCCACATTCTCCTCCCTGCTGAATCCCTCCCCCCCCCTCCCTCCTCCCTCTCTGTCGATGACTTCGCCAACCATTTTGAAAAGAAGGTTGACGACATCCGATCCTCGTTTGTTAAGTCAAATGACACTGCCGGTCCTGCTCACACTGCCCTACCCTATGCTTTGACTTCTTTCTCCCCTCTCTCTCCAGATAAAATCTTGCGACTTGTGACGGCAGGCCGCCCAACAACCTGCCCGCTTGACCCTATCCCCTCCTCTCTTCTCCAGACCATCTCCGGTGACCTTCTCCCTTACCTCACCTCGCTGATCAACTCATCCTTGACCGCTGGCTATGTCCCTTCCGTCTTCAAGAGAGCGAGAGTTGCACCCCTTCTCAAAAAACCAACACTCGATCCCTCTGATGTCAACAACTACAGACCAGTATCCCTTCTTTCTTTTCTCTCCAAAACTATTGAGCGTGCCGTCTTTAGCCAACTCTCTTGCTATCTC
Organism: Coregonus lavaretus; assembly: GCF_964263955.1. Lineage (NCBI taxonomy): Eukaryota > Metazoa > Chordata > Actinopteri > Salmoniformes > Salmonidae > Coregonus > Coregonus lavaretus. The sequence goes on from NC_139988.1 coordinate 11,231,756, forward strand.
TCTCAGAATGACCTTCTTGATCCAAACCAGTCAGGTTTCAAGACTGGTCATTCAACTGAGACTGCTCTTCTCTGTGTCACAGAGGCTCTCCGCACTGCTAAAGCTAACTCTCTCTCCTCTGCTCTTGTCCTTCTAGACCTGTCTGCTGCCTTTGATACTGTGAACCATCAGATCCTCCTCTCCACCCTCTCCGAGCTGGGCATCTCCGGCGCGGCTCACTCTTGGATTGCGTCCTACCTGACCGGTCGCTCCTACCAAGTGGCGTGGCGAGAAGCTGTCTCCGCACCACGTGCTCTCACCACTGGTGTCCCCCAGGGCTCAGTTCTAGGCCCTCTCCTATTCTCGCTATACACCAAGTCACTTGGCTCTGTCATATCCTCACATGGCCTCTCCTATCATTGCTACGCTGACGACACACAACTAATCTTCTCCTTTCCCCCTTCTGATAACCAGGTGGCGAATCGCATCTCTGCATGTCTGGCAGACATATCAGTATGGATGACGGATCACCACCTCAAGCTGAACCTCGGCAAGACGGAGCTGCTCTTCCTCCCGGGGAAGGACTGCCCGTTCCATGATCTCGCCATCACGGTTGACAACTCCGTTGTGTCCTCCTCCCAGAGTGCGAAGAGCCTTGGCGTGACCCTGGACAACACCCTGTCGTTCTCCGCTAACATCAAGGCGGTGACCCGATCCTGTAGGTTCATGCTCTACAACATTCGGAGAGTACGACCCTGCCTTACACAAGAAGCGGCACAGGTCCTAATCCAGGCACTTGTCATTTCCCGTCTGGATTACTGCAACTCGCTGTTGGCTGGGCTCCCTGCCTGTGCCATTAAACCCCTACAACTCATCCAGAATGCCGCAGCCCGTCTGGTGTTCAACCTTCCCAAGTTCTCTCACGTCACCCCGCTCCTCCGCACACTCCACTGGCTTCCAGTTGAAGCTCGCATCTGCTACAAGACCATGGTGCTTGCCTACGGAGCTGTGAGGGGAACGGCACCTCCGTACCTTCAGGCTCTTATCAGTCCCTACACCCAAACGAGGGCATTGCGTTCATCCACCTCTGGCCTGCTGGCTCCCCTACCTCTGCGGAAGCATAGTTCCCGCTCAGCCAGGTCAAAACTGTTCGCTGCTCTGGCACCCCAATGGTGGAACAAGCTCCCTCACGACGCCAGGACAGCGGAGTCACTCACCACCTTCCGGAGACATTTGAAACCCCACCTCTTTAAGAAATACCTGGGATAGGATAAAGTAATCCTTCTACCCCCCCCCCCCCCCCCCCCCTTTACTCCAACCCCCCCCCCCCCCAAAAAAAAAAAAAAAAAAAAAACTTTGTAAAGTGGTTATCCCACTGGCTATAAGGTGAATGTACCTATTTGTAAGTCGCTCTGGATAAGAGCGTCTGCTAAATGACGTAAATGTAATGTAAATGTAAGGATGCTCTCTGGACTGTATTGACAGCCTATGTAGCGGGAGAAGGCTGCTCTCTGGACTGTACTGGCAGCCTATGTAGCATGAGAAAGCGGATCTGTGGACTGTATTGTTAGCCTATGTAGCGGGATAAGTTTTCTCTCTGGACTGTACTGGCAGCCTATGTAGTAGGATAAGGCTGCTCTCTGGACTTTTATGGCAGCCAATGTAGCATGAGAAGGCTGCTCTCTGGACTTTACTGGTAGCCTATGTTGCATGAGAAGGCTTCTCTCTGGACTTTAATGTCAGCCTATGTAACATGTGAAGGCTGCTCTCCGTACTGTACTGGCAGCCTATGTAGTAGGACAGGGCTGCTCTCTGGACTGTTTTGGCAGCCTATGTAGCACGAGAAGGCTGCTCTCTACACTTTAATGGCAGCCTATGTAGCATATGAAGGCTGCTCTCTGGACTGTTTTGGCAGCCTATGTAGCACGAGAAGGCTGCTCTCTGTACTTTAATGGCAGCCTATGTAGCAAGTGAAGGCTGCTCTCTGGACTATACTGGCAGTCTAGTTAGCATGAGAAGGCTGCTCTTTGGACTGTACTGGCAGTATGAGTAGCGGGAGAAGGATGCTCTCTGGACTGTACTGGCAGTCTAGTTAGCATGAGAAGGCTGCTCTTTGGACTGTACTGGCAGTATGAGTAGCGGGAGAAGGATGCTCTCTGGACTGTACTGGCAGCCTATGTATTATGAGAATGATGTTCTCTGGACTGTACTGGCAGCCTATGTAGCATGATAAGGCTGCTCACTGGACTGTCTGGTAGCCTATGTAGCATGAGAAGACTGCTCTCTGAACTGTACTGGCAGCCTATGTAGCATGAGAAGGCTGCTCTCTGGACTGTACTGACAGCCTATGTAGAATGAGAAGGCTGCTCTCTGGATGTCTGGCAGCCTATGTAGCATGAGAAGGCTGCTCTCTGGACTGTACTGGCAGCCTATGTAGCATTTGAAGGCTGCTCTCTGGACTGTACTGGCAGCCTATATAGCATGAGAAGGCTGCTCTCTGGACTGCACTGGCAGCCTATGTATTATGAGAAGGCTGCTCTCTGGACTGTACCGGCAGCCTATGTAGCATGAGAAGGCTGCTCTCTGGACAGTGCTGGGAGCCCATGTAGCATGAGAAGGATGCTCTTTGGACTGTGCTGGGAGCCAATATAGCATGAAAAGTCTCATCTCTGGACTGTACTGGCAGCCTATGTAGCAGGAGAAGGCTACTCTCTGGACTGAACTGGCAGCCTATGTAGCATGAGAAGGCTACTCTCTGGACATTTATGGCAGTCAATGTAGCATGAGAAGGCTGCTCTCTGGACTTACTGGCAGCCTATGTTGCATGAGAAGTCTGCTCTCTGGACTTTAATGGCAGCCTATGTAGCATGTGAAAGCTGCTCTCTGGACTGTACTCGCAATCTATGTAGCATGAAAAGGCTGCTCTCTGGACTGCACTGGAAGCCTATGTAGCATGAGAAGGCTGCTCTCTGGTTTATACTGGCAGCCTATTTATCTTGAAAAGACTGCTCTATGGACTGTACTGGCAGCCTATGTAGCATGATAAGGCTGCTCACTGGACTGTCTGGCAGCCTATGTAGCATGAGAAGACTGCTCTCTGAACTGTACTGGCAGCCTATGTAGCATGACAAGGCTGCTCTCTGGACTGTACTGACAGCCTATGTAGAATGAGAAGGCTGCTCTCTGGAATGTCTGGCAGCCTATGTACCATGAGAAGGCTGCTCTCTGGACTGTACTGGCAGCCTATGTAGCATTTGAAGGCTGCTCTCTGGACTGTACTGTTAGCCTATGTAGCATGTGAAAGCTGCTCTCTGTACTGTGCTGGCAGCCTATGTAGAATTTGAAGGCTGCTCTCTGGACTGTACTGCATCCTATGTAGCGGGAGAAGGCTGCTCTCTGGACTGTACTGGCAGCCTATGTAGCATGAGAAGACTGCTCTCTGGACTGTGCTGGCAGCCTATGTAGCATGAGAAGGCTGCTCTCTGGAGTGTACTGGCAGTCTATGTAGTGGGAGAAGGCTGCTCTCTGGACTGCACTGGCAGCCTATGTATTATGAGAAGGCTGCTCTCTGGACTGCACTGGCAGCCTATGTATTATGAGAAGGCTGCTCTATGGACTGTACTGGCAGCCTATGTAGAATGAGAAGGCTGCTCTCTGGACAGTACTGGCAGCCTATGTAGCGGGAGAAGGCTGCTCTCTGGACTGTACTGGCAGCCTATGTATTATGAGAAGGCTGCTCTCTGGACTGTACTGGCAGCCTATGTAGCATGAGAAGACTGCTCTCTGGACTGCAATGGAAGCCTATGTAGCATGAGAAGTCTGCTCTCTAGTTTGTACTGGCAGCCTATTTATCTTGAAAAGACTGCTCTATGGACTGTACTGGCAGCCTATGTAGCATGATAAGGCTGCTCACTGGACTGTCTGGCAGCCTATGTAGCATGAGAAGACTGCTCTCTGGAGTGTACTGGCAGTCTATGTAGTGGGAGAAGGCTGCTCTCTGGACTGCACTGGCAGTCTATGTATTATGAGAAGAAGGCTGCTCTCTAGACTGTACTGGCAGCCTATGTAGCATGAGAAGGCTGCTCTCTGGAGTGTACTGGCAGTCTATGTAGTGGGAGAAGGCTGCTCTCTGGACTGCACTGGCAGTCTATGTATTATGAGAAGAAGGCTGCTCTCTGGACTGTACTGTCAGCCTATGTAGAATAAGAATGCTGCTCTCTGGACTGTACTGGCAGGCTATGCAGCGGGAGAAGGCTGCACTCTGGACTCTAATGGCAGCCTATGTAGCGGGAGAAGGCTGCTCTCTGGACTGTACTGGCAGCCTATGTATTATGAGAAGGCTGCTCTCTGGACTGTACTGGCAGCCTATGTAGCGGGAGAAGGCTGCTCTCTGGACTGTACTGGCAGCCTATGTAGAATGAGAAGGCTGCTCTCTGGACTGTACTGGCAGCCTATGTAGAATGAGAAGGCTGTTCTCTGGATTGTCTGGCAGCCTATGTAGCATGAGAAGGCTGCTCTCTGGACTGTGCTGGCAGCCTATGTAGAATTTGTAGGCTGCTCTCTGGACTGTACTGGCTTCCTATGTAGCGGGAGAAGGCTGCTCTCTGGACTGCACTGGCAGGCTATGTAGCGGGAGAATGCTGCACTCTGGACTGTACTGGCAGCCTATGTAGCGGGAGAAGGCTGCTCTCTGGACTGTACTGGCAGCCTATATAGCATGAGAAGGCTGTTCTCTGGACTGCACTGGCAGCCTATGTATTATGAGAAGGCTGCTCTCTGGACTGCACTGGCAGCCTATGTAGCATGAGAAGACTGCTCTCTGGACTGTGCTGGCAGCCTATGTAGCATGAGAAGGCTGCTCTCTGGAGTGTACTGGCAGTCTATGTAGTGGGAGAAGGCTGCTCTCTGGACTGCACTGGCAGACTATGTATTATGAGAAGGCTGCTCTCTGGACTGTACTGGCAGCCTATGTAGAATGAGAAGGCTGCTCTCTGGACTGTACTGGCAGGCTATGTAGCGGGAGAAGGTAGCACTCTGGACTGTACTGGCAGTCTATGTAGCATGAGAAGGCTTCTCTCTTGACTGTGTAAAATGTAGTCATATGCATACTAGAGAGCATTTTACAAAATACACTTTAAATATGCATGGCATCTAAATCGATTCTGTCTCGCCGACAGATAATCAATGAGAAAAAGTTTTTCAAGATTTCTGGGGAAATGTGATTAATTTGCTAACTGGGTAATGGGCTACAGTTTAGTAACACTCAATCATAGAAAAAAGTGTAGGAGGCTGAAAAATACTGTTCTCTCAATCATAAACGACTTTAAGTAGCTGTATTTTAAAGCATAAGCCATGTTGCATGTTAGCAATCTACCTCCCCTTTCTGATGTTCACTGCATTCATCATTTTTCAATGGCTAGTTGTTTTTTCATCATGGTTGCTGGCAAGCTGCATGTAACAACAAGGAAGTGTAATTTGCTTTGTCTCAGCTACTCAATCCTGTGAGGACACACACACGCACAAACACACAACCAACCCCCCACAAACACACACCCCAACCCCCCATCCCACACAGCAAATTAGTCAGTGTTGATTTTTCAGTGTAACATTTCTACTGTTGATTCAGAAATTAACATTCAGTGGTGTAAAATAACCACTGGTGTTGTTGTTAATAACCAGAGTCATTGTTTTACACTGTTTAAACAGTCCAATCAAAACCACACCCATCATTATCATATTTCCCAGCATGCTCAAAAAGATTTCCACATGCTGTAGGAATCTATGGCCTGATGCCAGGGTGAAGTCCTCCTCCCAGCCCAGAGCTTGGACATAGGCCTGCTCTAACCCCCCAGCCCAGAGCTTGGACTGAGGCCTGTTCTAACCCCTCTGCTTAAGAGCTGCACCACCCTGGATTTTTCTGCACCACCACAGGTATGTTGCTGGCCACAGGAGCCCCAACCTCAGTCCCCCAACCCCGAACACACTTACACTAGTTCTACTCAACATGGGCTGCATCTTAACTGGCATACTTTTCCCTATATCGTATTTTATATAGGGTTCTATTCAAAAGACAATGTAGGGAATAGGTTGCCATTTGGGATATCCTGATACACCTGTCTTGCATCAACAATTCCCTTCACTGCATGAGCGGACAACTTGATAGCTATCTGGATAAAGCCATTCACCACAGCACCTGGGTTGGTGCTCCTCAGGTAACTGCTCCTCTTCCTGGACACTGTTACTACCTCTACACTATTACATTCATTAGGGAAAGGGGATACCTTGTCAGTTGCACAACTGAATGCATTTATCCGAAACGTGTCTTCCACATTTAACCCAACCCCTCTGAATCAGAGAGGTGCGGAGGAGGGGGGGGGGGGCGGGGGGGGGGGAGTGCCTTAATCAATGTCATCGGCACCCAAGGAGCAATTGTTGTTGGGGGTTAACTGCATTGCTCAAGGGCAGATTGGCAGATTTTTTTCCACCTTCCCGGCTCGGGATTTGAACCAGCAACCTTTCGGTTACTGGCCCAACGATCTTAACCGCTAGACTCCCTGCCGCCCTTACTATAACTAGTTACATAATGCTTCGGTGGACTGACTGTCAGCGCTTCATCTCTTAAGCCAGTTTGGAACCTGCCATCTCCTAAAGCCCAACCACAAGACTCAGACAGACCAGAGACTGACAGGCCCAGAGGTGGGATGTAAAGTGACAGGAATGCTGGGTAATTGCTGGGCTAGCTCCCATAGCAACTAAGCAGAGCTAACTGAGTGAGGACCTAGTCTGCTCTCCATAGACAGACCAGCGAGGGAAACATTATACACTGTACAGTCTCCTCCATGCCACTACTACCAGCCGCCGCCACAAAACAAGGCATGAAATACTACTGCCTCAACTGCACAACACATGAATCATTTCAGCATGACATCGCTCAGCGCCCAGAGCTAGATTTTCATCCTCCCTCCATCCCCCCGTCTCGTAAATGAGCCAGTCTGCTTTACCAGGGAGCCTGGAGGAGAGACAGGACTATTATCTCTGTCACAGCAGAGCAGGGCCAGGGGGAGAGAGAAAGCCGGAGCCAGGGCAGGGGGAGAGAGAAAGCCAGAGCCAGGGCAGGGGGAGAGAGAAAGCCAGAGCCAGGGCAGGGGGAGAGAGAAAGCCAGAGCCAGGGCAGGGGGAGAGAGAAAGCCAGAGCCAGGGCAGGGGGAGAGAGAAAGCCGGAGCCAGGGCAGGGGGAGAGAGAAAGCCAGAGCCAGGGCAGGGGGAGAGAGAAAGCCAGAGCCAGGGCAGGGGGAGAGAGAAAGCCGGAGCCAGGGCAGGGGGAGAGAGAAAGACAGAGCCAGGGCAGGGGGAGAGAGAAAGCCAGAGCCAGGGCAGGGGGAGAGAGAAAGCCGGAGCCAGGGCAGGGGGAGAGAGAAAGCCAGAGCCAGGGCAGGGGGAGAGAGAAAGCCAGAGCCAGGGCAGGGGGAGAGAGAAAGCCAGAGCCAGGGCAGGGGGAGAGAGAAAGCCGGAGCCAGGGCAGGGGGGAGAGAGAAAGCCAGAGCCAGGGCAGGGGGAGAGAGAAAGCCAGAGCCAGGGCAGGGGGAGAGAGAAAGCCGGAGCCAGGGCAGGGGGAGAGAGAAAGACAGAGCCAGGGCAGGGGGAGAGAGAAAGCCGGAGCCAGGGCAGGGGGAGAGAGAAAGCCAGAGCCAGGGCAGGGGGAGAGAGAAAGCCAGAGCCAGGGCAGGGGGAGAGAGAAAGCCGGAGCCAGGGCAGGGGGAGAGAGAAAGACAGAGCCAGGGCAGGGGGAGAGAGAAAGCCAGAGCCAGGGCAGGGGGGGAGAGAAAGCCGGAGCCAGGGCAGGGGGAGAGAGAAAGCCAGAGCCAGGGCAGGGGGAGAGAGAAAGCCAGAGCCAGGGCAGGGGGAGAGAGAAAGCCAGAGCCAGGGCAGGGGGAGAGAGAAAGCCGGAGCCAGGGCAGGGGGAGAGAGAAAGCCGGAGCCAGGGCAGGGGGAGAGAGAAAGCCGGAGCCAGGGCAGGGGGAGAGAGAAAGCCGGAGCCAGGGCAGGGGGAGAGAGAAAGCCGGAGCCAGGGCAGGGGGAGAGAGAAAGCCGGAGCCAGGGCAGGGGGAGAGAGAAAGCCGGAGCCAGGGCAGGGGGAGAGAGAAAGCCAGAGCCAGGGGAGGGGGAGAGAGAAAGCCAGAGCCAGGGCAGGGGGAGAGAGAAAGCCGGAGCCAGGGCAGGGGGAGAGAGAAAGCCAGAGCAAGGGGGAGAAACCTCAACCCAGAGTCTCTCAGAGCGTTCACAGTCAGCCCACTGACACCCCTATCAGACCACATCAAAATCACTGTCTACTTGAACAGAGCAATACTCAATCATGAGGCGTCAAAGCCAAAGGAACGGAATAATATTAAGAAATGCTATAGATGGAAGGAAAGTAGTTTCGAAAACCTACTAAAAAACAATTAGGCAACAAAATATTCTATCCCTTTTAGACAACTTCCTGGACAGAAGGTTCCACTGTAATAGTGAAGGTGTAAACTTGGCAGTAGAAAACCTGAACAGTATATTTGACCTCTCAGCTTCCCTTTCAAATCTAAAAAATCCCTAACAGAAAACCAAAGAAAAGTAACATCAATGACAAATGGTTTGATGAAGAATGCAAAAACCTAAGAAAGAAATTGAGAAACCTATCCAACCAAAAACATAGAGACCCAGAAAACCTGTGCCAATGCCTTCACTATGGTGACTCACTAAAACAATACAGAAATACACTATGGAAAAATAAGGAACAGCATGTCAGAAACAAGCTCAATGTAATTGAAGAATCCATAGATTCTAACCACTTCTGGGAAAATTGGAAAACCCTAAACAAACAACAACACGAAGAATTATCTATCCAAAACGGAGATGTATAGGTAAACCACTTCTCCAATCTTTTTGGCCCTATAACAAAGAACAAACAGCAAAAAAATATACATGATCAAATGCAAATCTTAGAATCAACTATTAAAGACTACCATAACCCACTGGATTATCCAATTACATTGAATGAACTACAGGTGTCATGGTTTCGGCCGAGGCTGCTCCTTCTCCTTGTTCGGGCAGGCTTCGGCGGTCGTCGTCCCCGGAGTACTAGCTGCCACCGTTCGTTGTGTCTGTGTGTGTTTGGTTTGGCCTATTTGTTACACCTGTTGCTCATTTCGTCTTGATTATGTGTCCTTTAAGTTCTCGTTATTTCTGTCTTGTGGTTGTGTGTAGTTGTTCTATGTCAGCAGGTGTTGCCAGTCAGTTTGTGCTCTATGTTATTAGAGAGTCCGCACGTTGTGCGTTTGTTGTACTTTTACGCTGAGTGCGTTTATTTTTCCCTTGTTCAACCGGCTCTGTTTATAGCCGTTGTTTCTGTGGACTTCATTAAAGTGTTTTTGGACTTGCATCTGCATCCTGCAATTGATTCCACACCACACCTACGCCCGGCCTTGACAGAACTACACACCAATCATGGAATCAGCAGGAGCAGCAGCAGCGACCGAGTCATGGGAGGAGCGCGTCCGCGGACAGGATGACAGGATAGCCCAGATCACCAACGCATTACAAGGAGTAATGAATACCCTGCATCGCCTGGAGACCAGTTGGGCACCCACGCCTCCTCCCAAAGTACCACCAGCACCGGTCAGTCCCTTAGTCCACGCTCCGGAACCCAGTGGGATTCGGCTCTCGCTCCCGAGGGCGTATGATGGTACCGCTGCCGAGTATCAAGGTTTCCTCCTACAAGTAGAACTCTACCTCGCCACCGTACACCCGGTGCCCTCGGGACACGAGAGCGTTTCCGCCCTCATCTCCTGTCTCACCGGCAAGGCGTTGGAGTGGGCCAACGCTGAATGGAGGAGAATAGACCCCGCGACGATCACCTATGCGGAGTTCTCCCGTCGCTTCAGGGCTGTATTCGACCATCCACCTGAGGGGAAGGCGGCGGGAGAACGTCTATTCTACCTCTGACAGGGGAAGAGGAGCGCACAGGATTTTGCACTGGAGTTCCGGACTCTAGCGGCAGACGCAGGGTGGAATGAGCGGGCCCTCATAGACCACTTCCGCTGCAGCCTACGGGAGGACGTCCGTCGTGAGTTGGCCTGCAGGGACACCACCCTCACGTTTGACCAGTTAGTTGACATGGCCATTCGCCTCGACACCCTGTTGGCCACCCGCGGACGTCCTGAGTGGGGGTCGTCCATTCCACCCTCCAGCACCTCCGAGCCTAGTCCTATGGAGCTCGGGGGTGCTGGCGCTAGAGAGGAGAGGAGAAGGAGCCCCAGGGGAACCAACCCCTGTACCTACTGTGGCCGTGGAGGACACACTGCGGCCAGGTGCTGGGGGGGGTCTCCTAGGGGGAGAGACGGCAGGCCACGCTCTGGGGAGTCCCTCCAGGTGAGTAGGCGCCCCACTTACCCAGAGCTCTCTGTTGATCACCTAACCATACCTGTTTGCTTCCCACAGGTTGCACCTCATTCCCAGCATAAGGCGCTAGTAGATTCAGGCGCAGCTGGGAATTTTATAGATCGGCGATTTTGTGCTGAGTTAGGGATTCCCCTCCTTCCAGTCAGTAGTCCCTTCCCTGTACATGCTTTAGATAGCCGTCCGTTGGGATCGGGGTTGATTAGGGAGGTCACAGCTCCACTTAGGATGGGGACGCAGGAGGGTCATGAGGAGACTATTCAGCTATATCTTATAGACTCTCCTGCGTATCCGGTGGTGCTGGGGCTTCCCTGGTTGATTACTCATAATCCCTCTATTTCGTGGCAACAGAGGGCTCTCAAGGAGTGGTCTGTCCAGTGTGTAGGGCGATGTCTGGGCGTTTCCGTAGGGGCGACCTCGGTGGAAAGTCCAAACCAACTGTCGGCATTGCACATTCCCCCCGAGTATGATGATTTAGCAATTGTGTTTAGTAAAGCGAAGGCGACGCAATTGCCACCACATAGACAGGGGGATTGTGCGATAGACCTCCAGGTAGGAGCTGCGCTTCCGCGGAGCCATGTGTATCCTCTGTCTCAAGAGGAGAAGAGAGCTATGGAGACTTACATAGCCGAGTCTCTGAGACAGGGATACATACGGCCCTCCACTTCCCCTGCGTCCTCGAGTTTCTTTTTTGTGAAGAAAAAGGATGGAGGTTTGCGCCCGTGTATTGATTACCGCAGTCTCAATCAGATTACTGTGAAATACAGTTATCCACTTCCTCTGATTGCGACTATGACGGAGTCTTTACACGGGGCGCGTTTCTTCACAAAATTGGATCTCAGGAGCGCATACAACTTGGTGCGTATTAGGGAGGGAGACGAATGGAAGACAGCATTTAGTACCACCTCGGGTCATTACGAGTATCTCGTCATGCCATACGGGTTAATGAATGCTCCTTCAGTCTTCCAATCCTTCGTTGATGAGATCTTCCGGGATATGCAGGGGCAGGGAGTGGTCGTGTACATTGACGACATTCTAGTGTATTCTTCTACCCGAGCCGAGCATGTATCCCTGGTGCGCCGAGTATTGAGGAGATTGTTGGAGCATGATCTGTATGTCAAGGCAGAGAAATGTCTGTTTTTCCAGGAGTCTGTCTCCTTTTTGGGTTATCAGTTGTCTGCGTCAGGGGTTAAGATGGAGGTTGACCGTGTGTCGGCCGTGCGTAATTGGCAAACTCCAACTACTGTTAAAGAGGTGCAGCGGTTCTTGGGTTTTGCGAATTACTACAGGAGGTTTATCCGGGGTTTTGGACAGGTGGCAGCTCCCATAACGTCTCTACTAAAGGGAGGTCCGGTGCGCTTGCACTGGTCTGCTGAGGCGGATAGGGCTTTTGGGAGACTGAAGGACCTGTTTACCTCGGCGCCGGTGTTGGCGCATCCGGATCCCGCACTCCCATTCCAGGTCGAGGTAGACGCGTCTGAAGCCGGTATAGGGGCCGTGCTCTCGCAACGATCTGGCACGCCCCTGAAACTCCGCCCCTGTGCTTTTTACTCTAAAAAGCTCAGTCCGGCGGAGCGAAATTATGACGTGGGGGACAGGGAGCTGCTAGCCGTGGTCCAGGCCCTAAAGGTGTGGAGGCATTGTCTAGAGGGGGCTCAACACCCTTTCCTCATTTTGACAGACCACCGAAACCTGGAGTACATCCGGGCAGCTAGGAGACTGAACCCTCGCCAGGCTAGGTGGAATATGTTTTTGGCCCGGTTCGTTTTTAAGATCACGTACATACCTGGGTCCCAGAATGGTAAGGCAGATGCTCTGTCCCGGCGGTATGACACGGAGGAGAGGTCCGTTGAGCCCACGCCCATACTCCCGCCGTCTTGCCTGGTGGCACCGGTGGTGTGGGAGGTCGATTCCGAAATCGAGCGGGCGTTGCGTACCGATCCTAGCCCTCCACAGTGTCCTGTGGGTCGGACGTACGTGCCGTTCGAGGTTCGGGATCGACTTATATATTGGGCTCACACGTCACCCTCCTCTGGACATCCAGGGATTGGCCGGACGGTGCACTGCCTTAGCACTAAGTACTGGTGGCCAACGTTAGCCAGGGATGTGAGGGTTTATGTTTCCTCCTGTTCGGTATGTGCCCAGTGTAAGGCACCCAGACATTTGCCCAGGGGTAAGTTACAACCCCTGCCCGTTCCACAACGACCCTGGTCTCACCTCTCGGTGGATTTCGTTACTGATCTTCCCCTCTCCCAGGGAAATACCACCATCCTGGTCGTTGTGGATCGGTTCTCGAAGGCCTGTCGTCTCCTTCCCATGCCGGGTCTTCCCACTGCCCTACAGACCGCTGAGGCACTATTCACTCACGTCTTCCGGCATTACGGGGTACCCGAGGATATAGTGTCTGATCGAGGCCCCCCGTTTACCTCTCGAGTCTGGAGAGCGTTCATGGAGCGCTTGGGGGTCTCGGTGAGCCTTACCTCGGGGTACCACCCGGAGAGCAATGGGCAGGTTGAACGAGTAAACCAGGATGTGGGTAGGTTTCTGAGGTCGTATTTCCAGGGCCGGCCGGAGGAGTGGGCGAGATATGTTCCCTGGGCCGAGATGGCAAAGAACTCTCTCCGCCACTCCTCCACTAAACTAACCCCTTTCCAGTGTGTGTTAGGGTACCAGCCGGTTCTGGCACCTTGGCATGAGAGCCAGATCAAGGCCCCTGCGGTGGATGAGTGGGTGCGGCGCTCGGAGGAGACGTGGAACGCTGCTCACGTACATCTGCAGCGGGCCATCCGTCGACACAAGGCGAGCGCCGATCTCCACCGCAGTGAGGGACCGGTGTACGCACCGGGAGATCGAGTCTGGCTCTCGACCAGAAACCTGCCCCTCCACCAGCCCTGCCGGAAGCTGGGCCGGCGGTTTGTGGGGCCTTTTAAAGTCCTGAGGAGGTTGAACGAGGTGTGTTACAGATTACAACTTCCTATTGAGTATAAGAATATTAACCCCTCGTTCCATGTGTCTCTCCTCAGGCCGGTGGTAGCTGGTCCACTCCAGGAGTGTGAGATAGCAGAGACTCCTCCGCCCCCGCTGGACATCGAGGGGGCTCCGGCGTACACAGTTCGGTCCATCCTGGATTCGAGATGCCGGAAGGGGGGTCTCCAATATCTCGTGGAGTGGGAGGGGTACGGTCCGGAGGAGCGGTGCTGGGTGCCGAGGAGAGATATCTTAGACCCATCTCTTCTGACTGAGTTCCATCGTGGTCATCCCACGCGCCCTGCTCCGCGTCCTCCTGGTCGTCCCCGAGGCCGGGGTCGGCGCACGGCTGGGGCCGCGCGTCAAGGGGGGGTACTGTCACGGTTTCGGCCGAGGCTGCTCCTTCTCCTTGTTCGGGCAGGCTTCGGCGGTCGTCGTCCCCGGAGTACTAGCTGCCACCGTTCGTTGTGTCTGTGTGTGTTTGGTTTGGCCTATTTGTTACACCTGTTGCTAATTTCGTCTTGATTATGTGTCCTTTAAGTTCTCGTTGTTTCTGTCTTGTGGTTGTGTGTAGTTGTTCTATGTCAGCAGGTGTTGCCAGTCAGTTTGTGCTCTATGTTATTAGAGAGTCCGCACGTTGTGCGTTTGTTGTACTTTTACGCTGAGTGCGTTTATTTTTCCCTTGTTCAACCGGCTCTGTTTATAGCCGTTGTTTCTGTGGACTTCATTAAAGTGTTTTTGGACTTGCATCTGCATCCTGCAATTGATTCCACACCACACCTATGCCCGGCCTTGACAACAGGACAAAATACAAACCCTCCAACCCATAAAGGCCTGTGGTGTTGATGGTATCCTCAATGAAATGATAAAATATACAGACCATAAATTCCAATTGGCGCTTTAACATCATCCTTAGCTCTGGCATCTTCCCCAATATTTGGAAACAAGTATTGATCACCCCAATCCACAAAGTGAAGACAAATTTGACCCCAATACCTACCGTGGGATATGCGTCAACAGCAACCTTGGGAAAAGCCTCTGCATTATCATTAACAGCAGACTAGTTCATTTCCTCAGTGAAAACAATGTACTGAGCAAATGTCAAATTGGCTTTTTACCAAATTACCGTACGACAGACCACGTATTCACCCTGCACACCATAATTGACAAACAAACAAAACAAAACAAAGGCAGTCTTCTCATTCTTTGTTGATTTCGAAAAAGCTTTTGACTCAATTTGCATGAGGGTCTGCCATACAAATTGATGGAAAATTGGGTTGGGGGAAAAACATGCAACATTATAAAATCCATGTACACAAACAACAAGTGTGTGGTTAAAATTGGCAAAAGAAACACACATTTCTTTCCACAGGGCCGTGGGGTGAGATAGGGATGCAGTTTAAGCCCTACCATCTTCAACATATATATAAACAAATTGGCGAGGGCACTAGAACAGTCTGCAGCACCCGGCCTCACCCTACTAGAGTCTGAAGTAAAATGTCTAATGTTAGCTGATGATCTGGTGCTTCTGTCACCAACCAAGGCCTACAGCAGCACCTAGATCTTCTGCACAGATTCTGTCAGACCTGTGCCCTGACAGTAAATCTCAGTAAGACACAAATAATGGTGTTCCAAAAAAGGTCCAGTTGCCAGGACCACAAATACAAAATCCATCTAGACACCGTTACCCTAGAGCACACAAAAAACTATACATACCTCGGCATAAACATCAGCGCCAAAGGTAACTTCCACAAAGCTGTGAATGATCTAAGAGACAAGGCAAGAAGGGCCTTCTATGCCATCAAAAGGAACATCAAATTTGACATAACAATTAGGATCTGGATAAAAAATACTTGAATCAGTTATAGAACCCATTGCCCTTCATGGTTGTGAGGTCTGGGATCCGCTCACTAACCAAGAATTCACAAAATGGGACAAACACCAAATTGAGACCCTGCATGCAGAATTCTGCAAAAATATCCTCTGTGTACAACGAAAGACACAAAATAATGCATGCAGAGCAGAATTAGGCCAATACCCACTAATTGTCAAATTCCAGAAAAGAGCCGTTAAATTCTATAACCACTTAAAAGGAAGCGATTCCCAAACCTTCCATAACAAAGCCATCACCTACAGAGAGATGAACTTCGAGAAGAGTCCCCTAAGCAAGCTGGTCCTGGGGCTCTGTTCACAAACTCAAACAGATCCCACAGAGCCCCAGGACAAGAACACAATTAGACCCAACCAAATGATGAGAAAACAAAAAGAGAATTACTTGACACATTTGAAAGAATTAACAAAACAACATAGCAAACTAGAATGCTATTTGGCCCTAAACAGAGAGTACACAGTGGCAGAATACCTGACTACTGTGACTGACCCAAAATGAAGGAAAGCTTTGACTATGTACAAACTCAGTGAGCATAGCATTGCTATTGAGAAAGGGCGCCGTAGACAGACCTGGCTCTCAAGAGAAGACAGGCCATGTGCACACTGCCCACAAAATGAGGTAGAAACTGAGCTGCATTTCCTAACTTCCTGCCAAATGTATGACCATATTAGAGGCACATATTTCCCTCAGATTACACAGACCCACAAAGAAATCGAAAACAAACCCAATTTTGATAAACTCCCTTATCTACTGGGTGAAAAAACACAGTGTGCCATCACAGCAGCAATATTTGTGACCTGTTGCCAAAAGAAAAGGGCAACCAGTGAAGAACAAACACCATTGTAAATACAACCCATATTTATGTTTATTTATTTTCCCATTTGTACTTTAACTATTTGCACATTGTTACAACACTGTATATAGACATAATATGACATTTGAAATGTCTTTATTCTTTTGGAACTTCTGAGTGTAATGTTTACTGTTCATGTTTATTGTTTATTTCACTTTTGTTTACTGTCTACTTCACTTGCTTTGGCAATTTTAACATATGTTTCCCATGCCAATAAAGCCCTTAAATTGAATTAAAATTGAAATTGAATTGAAAGCCAGAGCGAGGGCAGGGGGAGAGAGAAAGCCAAAGCTAGGGCAGGGGGAGAGAGAAAGCCAGAGCCAGGGCAGGGGGAGAGAGAAAGCCAGGGCAGGGGGAGAGAGAAAGCCAGAGCAGTGGGAGAGAGAAAGCCAGAGCAGTGGGAGAGAGAAAGCCAGAGCAGGGGGAGAGAGAAAGCCAGAGCAGGGGGAGAGAGAAAGCCAGAGCAGTGGGAGAGAGAAAGCCAGGGCAGGGGGAGATAGAAAGCCAGAGCAGTGGGAGAGAGAAAGCCAGAGCAGTGGGAGAGAGAAAGCCAGAGCAGGGGGAGAGAGAAAGCCAGAGCAGGGGGAGAGAGAAAGCCAGGGCAGGGGGAGAGAGAAAGCCAGGGCAGGGGGAGAGAGAAAGCCAGAGCAGTGGGAGAGAGAAAGCCAGAGCAGTGGGAGAGAGAAAGCCAGAGCAGGGGGAGAGAGAAAGCCAGAGCAGGGGGAGAGAGAAAGCCGGGGCAGGGGGAGAGAGAAAGCCAGTCTGTGTCTCTACACAGTCTAGGTTACTATGTGGGATTGACGGATGGACTCTCACTTGAAGAGATAGCCAGGGTGTCTTTTACCTCAGAACAGACAGAGAGGTGGTGGATGAGTTACACGTCCAAGCACCTTTTAAAAAATCCTCCACTCATCACTGGAGCCTTAAAAGACATGGTAAGCTCTCTACGAGGAACACTAAAAAATAAGACCGGATATCTCTCCCTCAAAAAGACGCTCCCAAGAATTGTAAAGTAAGCGAAACATAAGGATTTGGCTTTTTCTCTTTGCTGAAGAATCAATAGGTTTTGCAGTGTTCTTGACAAAGCGTACTGGGCCATGCTCAGGTTAATGGTCCAGAAAGCTCCCATCTGTCTGCGAAAGAGATCCCAGCATGTCCTCTCTCTGCTGTGTGTGTGTGTGTGTGTGTGTGTGTGTGTGTGTGTGTGTGTGTGTGTGTGTGTGTGTGTGTGTGTGTGTGTGTGTGTGTGTGTGTGTGTGTGTGTGTGTGTGTGTGTGTGTGTGAGTGTGTGTGTGTGTGTGTGTGTGTGTGTGTGTGTGTGTGTGTGTGTGTGCTTGTGCCAGTGTGTCAATGTATGTAAGACACAGGAGACTGGGTACACACACCAAAATGTGATGACTTTCATTGGAATTCCAAATACAGGTCAAGCACACGGCCGTTAACCTTGAAACCATGAGGCAGAAAGAAACAAGAAACACGTTTATAAGAAGAAAGAAACCAGCTAAGAGGGAATATCCCTCAGTAACCAAGAAACCAGGATGTTATTATTCATCATTGTTTTGGTTTGCTTTGTCTTTCTCTCTCATGATGGTGGTGGATCCCAGTTCAAAAGTCCCACACCTGTTGTTACTGTTTGACCTCCAAAGCAGGATCTCTATCTCTCTACTCTCTACACTCTATCTCTCTCTTTGCTGTTGCCAGCTCACTTCCCAACAGATTTTTCCTGACAGACCCGGTTGCTGGCTCGCCTCTCTAACCACTAGGCTACCTGCCACCCACAGTGATTTCATAGCCACCACAGTCCTCCACTCTACCAACTGAGCTATCAGCACGATGTTTGCGTCATGCTCACCCCTCTACTTTTTGGGAAAGGGGATACCTAGTCAGTTTCACTCAACCGAAATGTGTCATTTCATCCAACCCCTTTGAATCAGAGAGGTGAGGGGGGCTGCCTTAATCAACATCCATGTCATCGGCGCCTGGGGAGCAGTTGTTGTTGGTGGTTAACTGCCTTGCTCAAGCCGACTCTGGCATTCCAACAAGCAACCTTTCGGTTACTGGCCCAAAACTCTAACCGCAAGGCTACCTGCCACCCCTTATCTCTCTCGATCCACTTATTACGAGTTAACAGTTGTTCAGCTTTCTCTTCATAAAACTCTTGGAATAAATAGAGGTCTTTTCGATCATTATTTTATCTTGTCGATCAAAACGTGTGTCGTATCAATTAGAAAACAAGATCATCCATGAAAATACATTATGAAACCCACAGCAGGCAGCCGACAGCATAGCCGGTTAGTGTGTCCACCTCAGTGTCCACCTCAGTGTCCACCTCAGTGTCCACCTCAGTGTCTAGCGTCCATGTCGTGAGGCTGGTTTCCTGCTTTCCAGGTCTCTAACCCCAGCAGGACTAATGGGATCAGCAACACTGTGGTCTATTGACTGGCTTAACTCTGCCTTAATCCATCCTATCACTACACACACACACACATATACACACACACACACACATACACACACACACACACACACACACAGCACACACACACACACACACACACACACACAAAAACATACACACACACACACACACACAGCACACACACAGCACACACACAGCACACACACACTGCACACACACACACGCTCGGTTGCCTGCCACCGCCACAGCTCTGACGCCCACACGCTCCTCATCTCCCCTGTCCAACATGTGGTGCAAAACTCTACGCACAGGGGACCAGGGTTGTTTTTACACACCCCTACCCACTTTCCCCTAACCCACGAACCTCCACCTGGCTTCCCT
Organism: Coregonus lavaretus; assembly: GCF_964263955.1. NCBI lineage: Eukaryota > Metazoa > Chordata > Actinopteri > Salmoniformes > Salmonidae > Coregonus > Coregonus lavaretus. The sequence goes on from NC_139988.1 coordinate 11,250,674, forward strand.
CTACCTCCTGCATGCTTCCCTGCCCCTCCAACCTTCACTCCAGACTTGGGCAGAACTATAGCCTGGATTACTGAGGTAATGCATGCATGTTTTTATTAAAATGTTCCCATATGTGTTTTGGCTTGAAGCAGTGCTGCCATTACAATAATGCCTGTGTGTGCAGCGAATGAAATGTTGGTATCTCAGTGCCAAGGCTCTGCCCCACCACCAGCTCTGCAGCTTGCCCACCTGACTGTGTGTCTATTCAACCATGGATCCACCATTCACCACAACCTGGACCCTCTCTCTACACGTAATCTGGCATTCACTTAAGCTCCTCTCAACCCCTCCATGCTCTCTTTCACCTTTTAACTATTTATTTATCCTCCTTTCACAATCCATAACGTAATCTCTTCACATAGTTTCGACATCACTCAGTGCTCTGATGGAGTCATATTGCAGAAGCACCAATTCATCAACAGCTCCACCCAGGAGACCTGCTGTATTTTTGTCACATCGCCGCTCCCTCAGACAATTCTGAAATGGTTTGTTGTGAGTCTGTGAAAAGGGAGGATGAGGGGGCCTCAGAGAATCTTCAACATCAGCGTTAACACAACAAAGCTGTGGAGACTGTGCTATGCCAAGGTGGAACTGTGTGTGTGTGTGTGCGTACGTGCATGCATGTCTGTGTGCCTGCATGCGCATGTGTGCTTGTGTGTGTGTCCATGCCTTCGTTCTTGCATGTGTGAGTATGTGTGTGCCTGCGTGTGTGTATGGATGAATAAAGTGAATGAGTGGTTGAACATCAGCACTTCTTCCTCATCTCTCCTAACCTACATGTCAACAACCCTGTTAGTGTATGACTGATTGACCTCTCACCTCTGTGATCTCTGACTTGACCTCTTACCTCTGTGATCTCTGATTGACCTCTCACCTCTGTGCATCACTGGACTGGTTGGTTGCAGTGTCTACGGTGGCTGTGAAGGAATATCTAAAGCATCTAGATCAGGGGTGTCAAACTCATTTTAGCTCAGGGGCCACATGGAGGAAAATCTATTCCCAAGTGGGCCGGACTGGAAAAATCATGGTATATATAACTTAAAAACAACAACTTCAGATTGTTTTCTTTGTTTTAATACGATCAAAATACAACATAAAGCTGGAGCCTGAGGACAGTGTGTCCAAAATAGTACAAGCACAACATTACTATTAATCATAAAACACGTCAAGTTTATTTGAAAATTCTAAAGAAATAGAACAATGCCTCAGTGATTAACAGAACTGTTTCACAGATCACAGAACTATATCAGTGTGTCATTTCTCAGGCAGAAATGTAGATACAAATAATGAAATCCTGTTCCCCAAACAAGTGCAAGAACCACAGAGTCAAGAATAGGTTAAATATACAAATACAATAAAATCAATTAAAAACAATAGCACATCAACATAAAAACATATAAACATAAATCTGGAGCCTGAGGACAGTGTCCAAAAGCACAACATCACTATTAATCATAAAACACCTCAAGTTATTTGAAAGTTCTGAGGACAAAGAACACACAAACACACAATGCCTCAGTGATTAACAGAACTGTTTCACAGATCACAGAACTATATCAGGGTGTCATTTCTCAGGCAGAAATGTAGATAAAAATAATGAAATCCTGTTCCCCAAACAAGTGCAAGAACCACAGAGTCAAGAATAGGTTAAATATAAAATAAAATAAAATCAATTAAAAACAATAGCACATCAACATAAAAACATATAAACATAAATCTGAAAGCGTTGCTCAAACTCCCGTAACAGTCCCGTTATTTTATCTTTGAACCGCTTCATGTCTGCCACATGTTGGGTCGCACACACATTTTTCAGACAGGGGAAGTGAGCTGCATCACCACCGGCAAGTTGCGTCTCCCACAATGACAGCTTAAACTTGAAAGAACGTATGCTGTCATAATACTGCGTGACAACTTTGTTGCGCCCTTGCAGCTGTTTGTTCAAGTTATTCAGGTGCTCTGTAACATCCACCATAAATGCAAGGTCCTGCATCCATTCTGCGGAATGAAATTCTAACACTGGTTTGCCCTTTTCTTCCATGAACTGTTCAATTTTTTCTCGTAAATCAAAGAAACGCCTCAGCACAGCACCTCGGCTTAACCATCTTACCTCAGTTTGGTATGGCAGGCCATAGATGTGGTCTTTCTCTCTGAGAAGGCTGTCAAACTGACGGTGATTCAGGCTTCTGGATCGGATGAAATTAACAGTTTGGATGACTACCTTCATGACGTTATCCATCTTTAATGACTTGCAACACAAAGCCTCCTGGTGCAAAATACAGTGAAAAGTAAAAAAATCACGTCCTCCATTTGCAGATTGCACTTTCTCTCTGAACTTTGTCACAACGCCTGCTTTTTTCCCGATCATTGAGGGCGCACCATCTGTAGCCAGGCTGACAGCGCGGGACCAGTCCACTCCGACCCTGTCCAGCGCGCCGACGAGTGCGGTAAAAATATCAGCTGCTGTCGTTGTATCTGTCATCGGCACCAACTCCACGAACTCCTCGGTGACGGTCAATGTGTCATCAACTCCGCGGATGAAAAAATGGCCAGTTGTGCAACATCTGTAATGTCCGTGGTTTCATCAATTGCAACCGAAAACGCAATAAATGACTTTACTTTTTGCTTCAACTGGCTGTCCAAATCCACTGAAAGATCGGAAATCCTGTCTGCAACTGTGTTTCTTGTCAGGCTGATATTTGCAAAAGCCTGCCGCTTTTTAGGGCACACAATCTCCGCTGCCTTCATCATGCATGTTTTTACAAATTCACCCTCACTAAATGGTTTTGAAGCCACTGCGATTTCATTAGCAATGAGGTAGCTAGCTTTCACTGCAGCGTCACTGATGTCTCGGCTGTGAGTAAACACAGACTGCTGTTTCTTCAGACCCGCCAACAGTTCATTCACCTTCTCTCATCTCCGCTGTCCTTGAAAGTTGTCATGTTTGTCGGCATGAAGACTCACATAGTGGCGACGAAGGTTATATTCTTTCAGCACTGCAACATGCTCTGAACACACCAAACATACAGCTTTCCCCATTCAATTCCGTGAATAAATAGGATGACCATTTTTCTTGGAACACTGCACTCTGCGTCCACTTTTCTCTTTTTTGACAGAAACATATTGGGGCAATGAGGGTGCCAAAGCACATAATGATAAAAGTAGAAGCCGTAATAAATATCGCGGGCAAAACAAAGTAGCTCATTGGCTGCACGTGCTTGACCTACTTGCTCTGCCCCGGTATAAACAGTTTGCTTGCTTAACACAATTGCTATTGCGCCATCCAGTGGACGCAATTGGAACAGCATTTTTTAAATTATTTTTATTTTTATTTTTTTTATCATCTCGCGGGCCGGATTAAACCCGTTTGCGGGCCTGATCCGGCCCGCGGGCCGGACTTTTGACACCCCTGATCTAGATCAATACGGCTGATTTATTTATGGTAGCTTTGACAGTTGATCCATTAGAGGAGAGAGAGAGAGAGAGAGAGAGAGAGAGAGAGAGAGAGAGAGAGAGAGAGAGAGAGAGAGAGAGAGGGGGAGGAGTGAAGAGAGGGAGAGAAAAGAGACAGTAAGGGAGGAGGTGAAGAAAGATCACCCTGAATGACACTGACTCCATGCTGCAGCTCATCAGCTCCCTAACGTAACAATATTAATTTTATTCTCTCCCATCATGCGTGTCACAGAGTCATCAAAGAGAGACTAATAATTCTGCCATTTGAGAAATATTACTGAGCGTATGTTTCCACAGCTGGCCTCAAGCTGTCAGTGAAGTCTAGTGAACTATATCCAGGCCAGAGGCTCATTCTGACACTGAACAGGTCATTCATGGGATATCACCAATCACTAATCACAAGCTACCTTTGGGAGACTTAACCAATCAGCTATGGCCATAGGGACTAATATCATATGCCACAATGGAAATGTGTCCAAAACATGCTGAGTTGGAAAACATGTCCAAATCCCCCTATCCTTCACTTCACTCAACATCTGTACCTGTAGGACCTCAACATAAAATCATATCAAGCATGTTCAGCAATTATGAAGATCTAAGTCAACTATAGGACTGGTTGTCTTGTGTCTCTACATGATTGTCCCTTCCAGAGTACCTAACAAAGTCTTGGATGGAATAACTCCCGCAATAATAATTTATGCCATTTAGCAGAGGCTTTTATCCAAAGCAACTTGCGTACATACTTTTTATGAATGGGTGGCGCTGGAATCAAACCCACAACCCTGGCGATTTAAGCGCCATGCTCTACCAACTGAGCCGTACAGGACCAATCAATAGTTAGGAAACAACAATCATTAGAGGAAGGGAATCCAATCTGTAACTGGCTTAGACAAATTGAGGGAGAGGTTGTTGTCCTGGCACCACACTGCCAGGTTTCTGACCTCCTCCCTATAGGCTGTCTCATCGTTGTCGGTGATCAGGCCTACCACTGTTGTGTCGTCAGCAAACTTAATGATGGTGTTGGAGTCGTGTTTGGCCATGCAGTCGTGGGTGAACAGGGAGTACAGGAGGGGACTAAGCACGCACCCCTGAGGGCCCCAGTGTTGAGGATCAGCGTGGCAGACGTGTTGTTGCCTACCCTTACCACCTGGGGTCGGCCCGTCAGGAAGTCCAGGATCCAGTTGCAGAGGGAGGTGTTTAGTCCCAGGGTTCTTAGCTTAGTGATGAGCTTTGTGGGCACTATGATGTTGAACGCTGAGCTGTAGTCAATGAACAGCATTTTCACATAGGTGTTCCTTTTGTCCAGGTGGGAAAGGGCAGTGTGGAGTGCGATTGAGATTGTGTCATCTGTGGATCTGTTGGGGCGTTTTACAAATTGGAGTGGGTCTAGGGTATCCGGGATGATGCTGTTGATGTGAGCCATGACCAGCCTTCAAAGCACTTCATGGCTACCAATGTGAGTGCTACGGGGCAGTAATCATTTAGGCAGGTTACCTTCGCTTCCCTGGGCACAGGGACTATGGTGGTCTGCTTGAAACATGTAGGTATTACAGACTCGGTCAGTCTTGTAGTGTGGCATCCTCGTCATCTGACCACTTCCGTTTTGAGTGAGTCACTGGTACTTCCTGCTTTAGTTTTTGCTTGTAAGCAGGAATCAGGAGGATAGAATTATGGTCAGATTTTCCAAATGGAGGGCGAGGGAGAGCTTTGTTTGCGTCTCTGTGTGTGGAGTAAAGGTGGTCTAGAGTTTTTTTTCCTCTGGTTGCACATGTAACATGCTGGTAGAAATTAGGTAAAACAGATTTATATTTGCCTGCATTAAAGTCCACGGCCACTTCTGGATAAGCATTTTCTTGTTTGCTTATGGCCTTATACAGCTCATTGAGTGCGGTCTTAGCGCCAGCATCGTTTTGTGGTGGTAAATAGACGGCTACGAAAAATATGGATGAGAACACTCTTGGTAGATAGTGTGGTCTACAGCTTATCATGAGGTACTCTACCTCAGGTGAGCAAACCCCCCCCCCCCCCCCCCCCCGCCCCTCGTCTTACCAGACGTAACTGCTCTGTCCTGCTGATGCATGGAAAATCCCGCCAGCTCTATATTATCCGTGTCGTCATTCAGCCACGACTCAGTGAAACATAAGATATTACAGTTTTTAATGTCCCGTTGGTAGGATATTCTTGATCGTAGATCATCAATTTTGTTTTCCAATGATTGCACGTTGGCCAATAGAATAGATGGTAGTGGAGGTTTACTGACTCACCTACGAATTCTCAAAAGGCAGCCCGACCTCCGCCCCCTTTTTCTCTGTCTTTTCTTAACGCAAATGAGGGGGATTTGGGACCGTTCCCGAGAAAGCAGTATATCCTTCGCATTGGACTCATTAAAGGAAAAATATTAGTCCAGTGTGAGGTGAGTAATCGCTGTTCTGATGTCCAGAAGTTATTTTCGGTCATAAGAGACGGTAGCAGCAACATTATGTACACAATAAGTTAAAGTTACAAAGTTACAAAAAAAATAAAACTAACAAAATAACACTGTTGGTTAGGAGCCTGTAAAAAAGCAGCCATCCGGCTCCATTACTTCTTTATCTTCCGTAGTAATATTTATCATCATCCTTAGCATCATCATCATCATCATATTCACAGAAGAGAAAGGGGTCAGTGTCACGGTTTCTACCGAGGCTGCTCCTTCTCCTTGTTCGGGCAGGCTTCGGCGGTCGTCGTCCCCGGAGTACTAGCTGCCACCGTTGTTTCTGTGTTCGTTTGGTTTGGTCTGTTTTGGTACACCTGTTTCTCATTTTGTCTTGATTATGTGTCCTTTAAGTTCTCGTTGTTTCTGTCTTGTGGTTGTGTGTAGTTGTTCATTGTCAGCAGGTGTTTCCATGTCAAGTTTGTGCTCTATTTCTGTAGAGAGTCCGCACTATTGTGCGTGTTTTGTTTATTACGCTGAGTGCGTTATTTTTCTTGTGCCTCCGGCTCTGTTTGTAGCCGTTCATTCTGTGGACTTTATTAAAGTATTTTGGACTACTTCTGCATCCTGCATCTGATTCCCACACCACCCCTACGCCAGCTTTGACAGAACTACACACCACTCATGGAATCAGCAGGAGCAGCAGCAGCGACCGAGTCATGGGAGGAGCGCGTCCGCGGACAGGATGACAGGATAGCTCAAATCACCAACGCTCTGCAGGGAGTAATGAATACCCTGCATCGCCTGGAGACCAGTTGGGCACCCACGCCTCCTCCCACATTACCACCAGCACCGGTCAGTCCCTTTGTCCACGCTCCGGAACCCAGTGGGATTCGGCTCTCGCTCCCGAGGGCGTATGATGGTACCGCTGCCGGGTGTCAAGGTTTCCTCCTACAAGTTGAACTCTACCTCGCCACCGTACACCCGGTGCCCTCGGGACACGAGAGCATTTCCGCCCTCATCTCCTGTCTCACCGGCAAGGCGTTGGAGTGGGCCAACGCCGAATGGAGGAGAATAGACCCCGCGACGATCACCTATGCGGAGTTCTCCCGTCGCTTCAGGGCTGTATTCGACCATCCACCTGAGGGGAAGGCGGCGGGAGAACGTCTATTCTACCTCCGACAAGGGAAGAGGAGCGCCCAGGAGTTTGCACTGGAGTTCCGGACTCTAGCGGCAGACGCAGGGTGGAATGAGCGGGCCCTCATAGACCACTTCCGCTGCAGCCTACGGGAGGACGTCTGTCGTGAGTTGGCCTGCAGGGACACCACCCTCACGTTTGACCTGTTGGTGGACATGGCCATTCGCCTAGACACCCTGCTGGCCACCCGCGGACGTCCTGAGTGGGGGTCGTCCATTCCACCCTCCAGCACCTCCGAGCCTAGTCCTATGGAGCTCGGGGGTGCTGGCGCTAGAGAGGAGAGGAGAAGGAGCCCCAGGGGGACCAACCCCTGTACCAACTGTGGCCGTGGAGGACACACTGCGGCCAGGTGCTGGGGGGGGTCTCCTAGGGGACGAGACGGCAGGCCACGCACTGGGGAGTCCTTCCAGGTGAGTAGGCGCCCCACTTACCCAGAGCTCTCTGTTGTGCACCTAACCATACCTGTTTGCTTCCCACAGGTTGCACCTCGTTCCCAGCATAAGGCGCTAGTAGATTCAGGCGCAGCTGGGAATTTTATAGATCTGAGATTTTGTGCAGAGTTAGGGATTCCCCTCCTTCCTGTCAACAAACCTTTCCCTGTACATGCTCTAGATAGCCGTCCGTTGGGATCGGGGTTGATTAGGGAGGTCACAGCTCCACTTAGGATGGGGACGCAGGAGGGTCATGAGGAGACTATACAGCTATATCTTATTGACTCTCCTACGTATCCGGTGGTGCTGGGGCTTCCCTGGTTGATTACCCATAATCCCTCTATTTCGTGGCAACAGAGGGCTCTTAAGGAGTGGTCTGCCCAGTGTGTAGGGCGATGTCTGGGCGTTTCCGTAGGGGCGACCTCGGTGGAGAGTCCAAACCAAGTGCCCGCATTGCACATTCCCCCCGAGTATGAGGACTTAGCACTTGTGTTTAGTAAGGCGAAGGCGACGCAATTGCCACCACATAGACAGGGGGATTGTGCGATAGACCTCCAGGTAGGAGCTGCGCTTCCGCGGAGCCATGTGTATCCTTTGTCTCAAGAGGAGAAGAGAGCTATGGAGACTTACATAGCCGAGTCTCTGAGACAGGGATACATACGGCCCTCCACTTCCCCTGCGTCCTCGAGTTTCTTTTTTGTGAAGAAAAAGGATGGAGGTTTGCGCCCGTGTATTGATTACCGCAGTCTCAATCAGATTACTGTGAAATACAGTTATCCACTCCCTCTGATTGCGACTATGACGGAGTCTTTACACGGGGCGCGGTTCTTCACAAAATTGGACCTCAGGAGCACATACAACTTGGTGCGTATTAGGGAGGGAGACGAATGGAAGACAGCATTTAGTACCACCTCGGGTCATTACGAGTATCTCGTCATGCCATACGGGTTAATGAATGCTCCTTCAGTCTTCCAATCCTTCGTAGATGAGATCTTCCGGGATATGCAGGAGCAAGGAGTGGTCGTGTACATTGACAAAATTCTGGTGTATTCTTCTACACGAGCCGAGCATGTAGCCCTGGTGCGCCGAGTGTTGAGGAGATTGTTGGAGCATGACCTATATGTCAAGGCAGATAAATGTCTGTTTTTCCAGGAGTCTGTCTCCTTTTTGGGTTATCAGTTGTCTGCGTCAGGGGTAAAGATGGAGGTTGACCGTGTGTCGGCCGTGCGTAATTGGCAAACTCCAACCACTGTTAAAGAGGTGCAGCGGTTCTTGGGCTTTGCGAATTACTACAGGAGGTTTATCCGGGGTTTTGGACAGGTGGCAGCTCCCATAACGTCTCTTCTAAAGGGAGGTCCGGTGCGCTTGCAGTGGTCTGCTGAGGCTGATAGGGCTTTTGGGAGACTGAAGGACCTGTTTACCTCGGTGCCGGTGCTGGCGCATCCGGATCCCGCGCTACCATTCCAGGTCGAGGTAGACGCGTCAGAAGCCGGTATAGGGGCCGTGCTCTCGCAACGGTCTGGCACGCCCCTGAAACTCCGCCCCTGTGCCTTTTACTCTAAAAAGCTCAGTCCGGCGGAGCGTAATTATGATGTGGGGGACAGGGAGCTGCTAGCCGTGGTCCAGGCCCTAAAGGTGTGGAGGCATTGGCTTGAGGGGGCTCAACACCCTTTCCTCATTTTGACTGACCACCGAAACCTGGAGTACATCCGGGCAGCTAGGAGACTGAACCCTCGCCAGGCTAGGTGGAACATGTTTCTGGCCCGGTTCGTTTTTAAGATCACGTACATCCCTGGGTCCCAGAACGGTAAGGCAGTTGCCCTGTCCCGGCGGTATGACACGGAGGAGAGGTCCGTTGAGCCCACGCCCATACTCCCGCCGTCGTGCCTGGTGGCACCGGTGGTGTGGGAGGTCGATTCCGAAATCGAGCGGGCGTTGCGTACCGATCCTAGCCCTCCACAGTGTCCTGTGGTTCGGACGTACGTTCCGCTCGAGGTTCGGGATCGACTTATATATTGGGCTCACACGTCACCCTCCTCTGCACATCCAGGGATTGGCTGGACGGTGCACTGCCTTAGCACTAAGTACTGGTGGCCAACGTTAGCCAGGGATGTGAGGGTTTATGTTTCCTCCTGCTCGGTGTGTGCCCAGTGTAAGGCACCCAGACACCTGCCCCGGGGTAAGCTACAACCCCTGCCCGTTCCACAACGACCCTGGTCTCACCTCTCGGTGGATGTTACTGACCTTCCCCCCTCCCAGGGAAATACCACCATCCTGGTCGTTGTGGATCGGTTCTCGAAGGCCTGTCATCTCCTTCCCATGCCGGGTCTCCCCACTGCCCTACAGACCGCTGAGGCACTATTCACTCACGTCTTCCGGCATTACGGGGTACCCGAGGATATAGTGTCTGATCGAGGCCCCCAGTTTACCTCTCGAGTCTGGAGAGCGTTCATGGAGCGCTTGGGGGTCTCGGTGAGCCTTACCTCGGGGTACCACCCGGAGAGCAATGGGCAGGTTGAACGGGTAAATCAGGATGTGGGTAGGTTTCTGAGGTCGTATTGCCAGGGCCGGCCGGAGGAGTGGGCGAGGTATGTTCCCTGGGCCGAGATGGCCCAGAACTCCCTTCGCCACTCCTCCACCAGACTCCCTCCTTTCCAATGTGTACTAGGGTACCAGCCGGCTCTGGCCCCTTGGCATCAGAGCCAGATCGAGGCTCCTGCGGTGGATGAGTGGGTGCGGCGCTCGGAGGAGACATGGAACGCTGCTCACGTACATCTGCAGCGGGCCATCCGTCGACACAAGGCGAGCGCCGATCTCCACCGCAGTGAGGGACCGGTGTACGCACCGGGAGATCGAGTCTGGCTCTCGACCAGAAACCTGCCCCTCCGCCTGCCCTGCCGGAAGCTGGGTCGGCGGTTTGTGGGGCCTTTTAAAGTCCTGAGGAGGTTGAACGAGGTGTGTTACAGATTACAACTTCCTATTGATTTTAAGAATATTAACCCCTCGTTCCATGTGTCTCTCCTCAGGCCGGTGGTAGCTGGTCCACTCCAGGACTGTGAGATAGCAGAGACTCCTCCGCCCCCGCTGGACATCGAGGGGGCTCCGGCGTACACAGTTCGGTCCATCCTGGATTCGAGACGCCGGATGGGGGGTCTCCAATATCTCGTGGAGTGGGAGGGGTACGGTCCGGAGGAGCGGTGCTGGGTGCCGAGGAGAGATATCTTAGACCGGTCCCTTCTGACTGAGTTCCATCGTGGTCATCCCACGCGCCCTGCTCTGCGTCCTCCTGGTCGTCCCCGAGGCCGGGGTCGGCGCACGGCTGGGGCCGCGCGTCAAGGGGGGGGTACTGTCACGGTTTCTACCGAGGCTGCTCCTTCTCCTTGTTCGGGCAGGCTTCGGCGGTCGTCGTCCCCGGAGTACTAGCTGTCACCGTTCGTTGTTTCTATGTTCGTTTGGTTTGGTCTGTTTTGGTACACCTGTTTCTCATTTTGTCTTGATTATGTGTCCTTTAAGTTCTCGTTGTTTCTGTCTTGTGGTTGTGTGTAGTTGTTCATTGTCAGCAGGTGTTTCCATGTCAAGTTTGTGCTCTATTTCTGTAGAGAGTCCGCACTATTGTGCGTGTTTTGTTTATTACGCTGAGTGCGTTATTTTTCTTGTGCCTCCGGCTCTGTTTGTAGCCGTTCATTCTGTGGACTTTATTAAAGTATTTTGGACTACTTCTGCATCCTGCATCTGATTCCCACACCACCCCTACGCCAGCTTTGACAGTCAGAGGTCAGCTTCTGTTTATGCCATTTGCCTTTCAAAAACGGAATAAGGAAATAAAACCCAAATGAAGCTGCGACATTATTGACAAAATGGATTTAGCGGAGGCCTGTTAAATTCCCTAGTCCACTGTGGGCCTATAGTCTGACAGAGCACAGCAGTATTTCTACTGTGAAGGGCATACCTGTCACTAGGCTGACAGACAGAGGACTGATGTATTTCTACTGTGACGGGCCTAGCTAGCCAGTCTATCACTATGTTGACAGACAGAGGACTGAGGTATTTCTACTGTGAAAGGCCTAGCTAGCCAGTCTATCACTAGGCTGACAGACAGAGGACTGAGATATTTCTACTGTGTAGGGCCTAGCTAGCCAGTCTATCACTATGCTGACAGACAGAGGACTGAGGTATTTCTACTGTGAAAGGCCTAGCTAGCCAGTCTACCACTAGGCTGACAGACAGAGGACTGAGGTATTTCTACTGTGTAGGGCCTAGCTAGCCAGTCTATCACTATGCTGACAGACAGAGGACTGAGGTATTTCTACTGTGAAAGGCCTAGCTAGCCAGTCTATCACTAGGCTGACAGACAGAGGACTGAGGTATTTCTACTGTGAAAGGCCTAGCTAGCCAGTCTACCACTAGGCTGACAGACAGAGGACTGAGGTATTTCTACTGTGTAGGGCCTAGCTAGCCAGTCTATCACTATGCTGACAGACAGAGGACTGAGGTATTTCTACTGTGTAGGGCCTAGCTAGCCAGTCTATCACTATGCTGACAGACAGAGGACTGAGGTATTTCTACTGTGTAGGGCCTAGCTAGCCAGTCTGTCGCTGACAGACAAAGGACCAAGGTATTTCCACCCTCCATTTCCCTCTCATTGATCGGGGAGGATTTGATGTGTTAATCCATCCTCCCTGGTGAGAGACACGAAACCTAAACCTACACTCTTACATTGAGTAGAGGAAAACACCTTGTTAATGTAGGCAAGCAGTGTTGAGTCTGACAAGGCCTCTCATTCACCCCCAGTCTCCAGAACAGCCCTTTGATCAACTAGTGCTTAGGTTTGACATTAATGCTTGGATACCTTTAAGAGAACATGCTAAGCACATGGTTCTTTGGGGATTTAGGCTTCTTTAATGTCGGTTTTCAGAGCTCCTCGCTGGGGTTTAAGTCCAACACGTGAGTTTTGTTGCACCACACAAACTGTTGCATTGACATTGCATTAATCAATGCAACACTGTGTGGGTTGAAACCTGTGGTATGATACAGCAAAACTGCAAAACTCAACCTATTGCGCAACAAGTATTCCATTGAAAACAATTTAAGTCAATTCACACATATGTGTGCATGTAATGAACTGTACCTCAAACAAGGATTTAGGCCTGCATGAGTGAAACACAATATCAATGTCAAACACATTGTATTACAACCCCCACCCTGCCCATGTGTAAAGACTAGACCACACCCCCACCCTGCCCATGTGTAAAGACTAGACCACACCCCCACCCTGCCCATGTGTAAACCCTAGACCACACCCCCACCCTGCCCATGTGTAAAGACTAGACTACACCCCCAACCTGCCCATGTGTAAAGACTAGACTACACCCCCACCCTGCCCATGTGTAAAGACTAGACCACACCCCCACCCTGCCCATGTGTAAAGACTAGACCACACCCCCACCCTGCCCATGTGTAAAGACTAGACCACACCCCCACCCTGCCCATGTGTGAAGACTAGACTACACCCCCACCCTGCCCATGTGTAAAGACAAGACCAGACTAGACTAGACTAGACCAGACTATCTAACATGACAACACTTTAAAGAGGTAGACAGATGTTAATTATTCAGAGCCTGTTTGAAGAATTTAACTCTCCTCTCCATCTGTCTTTCAAATGTTCCATTCTTCATTAACTCTCTTATTCCATCTTCTTTCAAATGTTCCCTTCTTCATTAACTCTCCTCTTCCATCTGTCTTTCAAATGTTCCCTTCTTCATTAACTCTCCTCTTCCATCTGTCTTTCAAATGTTCCCTTCTTCATTAACTCTCCTCTTCCATCTGTCTTTCAAATGTTCCCTTCTTCATTAACTCTCCTCTTCCATCTGTCTTTCAAATGTTCCCTTCTTCATTAACTCTTCTCTTCCATCTGTCTTTCAAATGTTCCCTTCTTCATTAACTCTCCTCTTCCATCTCTCTTTCAAATGTTCCCTTCTTCATTAGCTCTCCTCTTCCATCTGTCGTTCAAATGTTCCCTTCTTCATTAACTCTCCTCTTCCATCTCTCTTTCAAATGTTCCCTTCTTCATTAGCTCTCCTCTTCCATCTGTCGTTCAAATGTTCCCTTCTTCATTAACTCTCCTCTTCCATCTGTCTTTCAAATGTTCCCTTCTTCTTTCCTTCTTTCCCCAGCAGCATCTGTTGCTTTGCGCTCACAATACACACGTGTTTCCAAGGACTGATATGGAGTGTTTTGTAAAGAAGCTAAGCTAGTTTACATGTCTGTTGAGATGGAAAGGAAATAGAAGAGAGAACGATGGGCCTGATGTTCTCCTAGATGGCCTTGGCCCATTGTGTGCCTTTATACTACCTGACTAAACACTTTAGTTTGTTTGTGGACACGCTTCCAAATCCTGTAAATCCCATGACGTTGTGAGTGAAATGAACTGTTGAGTAATTCAATAAAAAATTCATACAGTCAGCGTCTGCACATGTGTGTGTGTGTGTGCAATGCTTGCATGTGTGTGTGTTGGTTCTGAGAGATTGCTCCATCTCATTTAAAGCTTCTGCACTGGGACCTGTTGTTTTGTTCAGACCCGTCCCACATCCACCCTACCCTGTGGTGTTGTGGTAAACACTTACAGCCAGGCAGGTGGATTTTCTCTCTCTCTCTCTCTCTCTCTCTCTCTCTCTCTCTCTCTCTCTCTCTCTCTCTCTCTCTCTCTCTCTCTCTCTCTCTCTCTCTCTCTCTCTCTCTCTCTCTCTCTCTCTCTCTCTCTCTCTCTCTCTCTCAACATAAATTATGCCAAAATAGCATAATCTATGTTGAAGTAGGATTTTTGCTTGTACAATTCTGGGTAGAGGGAATCCCTCCACAGAGTTTAAGTGATGCTGTCAAATGAGCGAGTTCACACACACACACACACACACACACACACACACACACACTGAAATGGCTGATGCTTTCCAGAGCACCCTATAGATTGACATAAAGCAACATTCACACGGAAACGCCGCCACCCCTCCCCATGAATCAAAGAGCGGACCAGGGAAAGGTTAAACGCTCCTGAGGCCCACATATCGTATAGTATATTTTACATTTTAGTCATTTAGCAGACACTCTTATCCAGAGCGACTTACAGTTAGTGAGTGCATACATTTTCATACTGCCCCCCCGTGGGAAACGAACCCACAACCCTGGCGTTGCAAGCGCCATGCTCTACCAACTGAGCTACAGGGGACTGAGTATGTTAGTTGTATAGTGGTCCACTGTGGGGGAGAGAGAGTGATGCTTCAAGCAGGCAGGCCAGGTTAGTCAGACCTCCGCATGTTGTTGGTTATGACAAGCTGGCCCTATAATATGGCCCAGATAGAGTGGCTAAGTAACCCCAGACTAAGGGGTTCGATGTCTATGGGGAATTCCAAATGGAACTACAACTTCTATTCATTCATATTTGGCCCGATCATGGCTTCTATGGCCCAGGTTTATCACCGAAGTAGCCGGTGTGGTAGTTGGTAGTAACTATCTTTGTCTACCAGATCATTGTATAATCTATTCTGTCATGTGATCAGTTATCATAGTATCTGACAAGCTGAATGGCTGTACTGTAAGTCCCGTGACAGGGACATACATCTCTCCCTCATCCATCTCTCCCTCATCATCACTGGAGCGAGGGAGGCCTCCATCCATTGCCTGCTAATGAAAAGAGCTCCATTATCACGTGGACAAGCCGCTGCTCTCCTCTGTGTGGCAGCTCAGATCAGATGACTATGATGACAGGTGATGGTGGAGTGGAGCCATAGAGCCAGGGGGCAGTTGGGTGACTCGGGGGGTAGGGGGAGGAGAGAGAGGTGGGGTGGGGGGGGGGGGGGGGGTTCTACGCTCAACACCTGTTTTCTGAAACCAGAAACCCTTACAATCCACCTGGATCACTTACCTGGACTCACCTGCACCCATACACAGCCCTGCCCCTCCTGACTCCAAAGCTGATGTCCTAAACAGACATTTTACAGTGTCTTGCAGTATCGTGAAAAACGTTTTAGGGAAAGAATGCGATAAATCCATTGGATTCACATACTCATACTGCATAGACTAGCAGCTTAATACAATCTTACTGATTACTACTTCAGTCACTTTCACACACACACACACTACTTCAGTCACTTTCAGAAACATATTCATCGCTGGTCACATACTCAGAGCTAAAGAAACACACTCCCTTGGAAGGAAATAACAAACTGCTGTACCTGTGGTATTTATAAGTCTGAGACCTGAGTTTAAAACAGTGACAGCTAGTACATGCTTCCCACAAAGACCCCCTCGGGACACTCATCTGTCATTATAACAAGCCCTAGCTTACCATAGAACAGTGGAGTGGGGGAACAAAATAATGTAAGAGTGGAGAACCCCCACAGGGCGAGTGTAGTGGGTGATCTGAAAGTGATGTTGGATAAACAAACACGGTGCCATATGTTACGGGGTGTGTGTGTGTGTGTATGTGTGTGTGTGTGTGTGTGCGTGTGTGTGTGTAAGTCGTTGGATAAACACACACAGAGCTGCATGTTATGGCTGTATCAGGTTGCCTGACATGTTCACTATTAAACCCCAACAGGTTGACACACGCACACACACACACACACACACACAAACACACACACACACACACACACACACACACACACACACACACACACACACACACACACACACACAAACAAACACTCCACCGCTTCACAAGGCAAAAAGACAGTACTCAGGGCTAGATTCAACCACACCTTCTTTTCCCCAATTGGGCTAAGTTCAGACATGGCATTGTCTCCAGCCATACATCCATCCGTCTTATTGTCTTTTGATTCATGCATCAAGGGCATATGGTACGTAGGGTTATGTAATGTTGTCTCCTTCTGTATTTCCGTTTATCAAATACATTGATTACTTTCATATTGATTCATTTCATTTATGCTCCATCTCCACCAATATCCAGTGTACATGTGTGGAGTCATGTATTGAGTCCACCTTAAAGTAAACAACTCATCATATCCCCATTAACCATACTCTGCCATGTTGACTCTGTAACATATTACCTTGACCCACCTGCCCCCACTTCTAAACTAAAACATTACCCCAACCCACCTGCCCCCACGGCCCACCTGCCCCCACAGCCAGCTCAGCTAATTAATAATTAATAATAACCTCCAATGCCTTGGTGAACATTCTGTGTGTTTGGAGTCTAGCTGTGTACAGAGTGGGAGTCAGGTGTGTGTGTCAGGTGTGTGTGTCAGGTGGGTGTGTCAGGTGGGTGTGTTCGGTAAGTGCAGGTGTAAATGTGATGACAGGTGTGAGTACAGGTGTACATGTGATGACAGGTGTGAGTACAGGTGTACATGTGATGGCAGGTGTGAGTACAGGGGTACATGTGATGACAGGTGTGAGTACAGGTGTACATGTGATGACAGGTGTGAGTACAGGTGTACATGTGATGGCAGGTGTGAGTACAGGTGTACATGTGATGGCAGGTGTGAGTACAGGGGTACATGTGATGGCAGGTGTGAGTACAGGTGTACATGTGATGACAGGGGTCTCCTTATTTATTCTTAAGGCAAATAGAAACTGCTCACTGAATATGAAGAAGTGTTGTTGATTTCTTTACAGCAATTACTTTCAGACCACCAAGGATAACTTTTTCGTCAGAAATAAAACAACTGTCATTTTTCTATCTGTTGATCTCTGTCACCTCGTCATTCTCTGTGGATCTCTGTCACCTCGTCCTTCTCTGTGGATCTCTGTCACCTCGTCGTTCTCTGTGGATCTCTGTCACCTCGTCCTTCTCTGTGGATCTCTGTCACCTCGTCGTTCTCTGTGGATCTCTGTCACCTCGTCGTTCTCTGTGGATCTCTGTCACCTCGTCGTTCTCTGTGGATCTCTGTCACCTCGTCCTTCTCTGTGGATCTCTGTCACCTCGTCGTTCTATGTGGATCTCTGTCACCTCGTCGTTCTCTGTGGATCTCTGTCACCTCGTCGTTCTCTGTGGATCTCTGTCACCTCGTCGTTCTCTGTGGATCTCTGTCACCTCGTCGTTCTCTGTGGATCTCTGTCACCTTGTTGTTCTCTGTTGTCATACTTTCAATATATCATACAAAACTAATGTACAGTCAAATAAGATACAGTCTCAGTCTATGGTCCTGAGTATTGTTATGTACTTTCCCTCTGACAGAAATAGAGAGGAAAATTACCTAAGAAATCAACTCAAATGACACTCAACCATTTTAAAAGCTGTCTAGTCAAAGGTAATTCATGAGAAAAGGAGAAAGAATAACATTAGCAGTCCCTTACCGTGCTGTCACCAGGACCAGCGGGATATCATGTCAGTCAGGGCCACAGAGGCTTCAGGGAGAGAGTGGCAGGGCTACTCAGGGCCTGACAGAGCCTTCAGGCCCCTCTGCCTCTGGGGAGCCTTCCACTCTACCCCCAGGCCTCTCCGGCCTACCTGTTTAGACTACTGTCCCCCTGGTTTTCATCCCAGGGAATGAAAATGTGAGTTTAACATGAATATGGCTTTCATCAAGTGTCAGGACAAATTAAGCCTCTTCTGAAGAGGAGCTGTTTCTTCTCCTTAGGAAAGCTGCGTGAAAACTACTGCTGAAGTCGAAACGCATATGTTTGGAAATTGTCCTGCTGTCTAGTAGGCACAGAACTGCCAGTTGAAAGGGAGACCAGAGACCTTTTTTTCCCGAATAGCATGCAAACCATTAGTGAAATGTTATTTTGATCATACACAAACAATTGGTCATTTCATGAGAACCACCAATGCATCTTTAAATGCTAAACAAGCAATTATTTTGGGTGGGAGAGAGAGACATATTTCCAATGTATTTCACAGCAGGCTACTCTCCTTCTTCTCTTTTGTCACAATAGGGAAAATATGCATGTGGTGGTGTCTGCTGCTCGGGTCCTTCAGACAGAGGTTACATCCCAAATGGCACCCTGTTCCCTTCATAGTGCACTACTTTTGACCAGGGCCGTGCAATATATAGGGAATAGGGTGCATTTCTGACTCAGGAGAAACACCAAAGGGAACAGAACAGAGAAAACAGAACCCTGTAGTTACTGTAGGGCCCTCAGTCTCTTCCTGTTTTATTATTGCAGGGTCTGGAGCGTGCCTCACACAGATATTTGCTCAGAAAGGTCATAAGGTCATACCTCTAAGAAGGTCATACCAAGGATAATTTTGCTATTTGATTTAGAATTTGAAGACCTCTTGAAGTATCTAAAGAATATCTTAAAAAATGATTTAATTAAGCATTTTCTTTGGCCTTAATGCATTGAATAACAGCTTCAATACATGGAACAGATAGTCCTCCAAAAAAATCTAAAGGAAGTTTGTTCTGAAGTGTCTGTCAATGTCTGAGAGATATAAGAAAGATCAGGAAACATCAGTTATTTTTTTGTACATGTATTTAACCCCTTTTTTTTGCATTAAACAGTCTTAATATACAGTGGGGAGAACAAGTATTTGATACACTGCCGATTTTGCAGGTTTTCCTACTTACAAAGCATGTAGAGGTCTGTATCAAATCATAGGTAAACTTCAACTGTGAGAGACGGAATCTAAAACAAAAATACAGAAAATCACATTGAATGATTTTTAAGTAATTAATTTGCATTTTGTTGCATGACATAAGTATTTGATCACTTACCAACCAGTAAGAATTCCGGCTCTCACAGACCTTTAAGTTTTTCTTTAAGAAGCCCTCATGTTCTCCACTCATTACCTGTATTAACTGCACCTGTTTGAACTTGTTACCTGTATAAAAGACACCTGTCCACACACTCAATCAAACAGACCCCAACCTCTCCACAATGGCCAAGACCAGAGAGCTGTGTAAGGACATAAGGGATAAAATTGTAGACCTGCACAAGGCTGGGATTGGCTACAGGACAATAGGCAAGCAGCTTCGTGAGAAGGCAACAACTGTTGGCGCAATTATTAGAAAATGGAAGAAGTTCAAGATGACGGTCAATCACCCTCGGTCTGGGGCTCCATGCAAGATCTCACCTCGTGGGGCATCATGTCCAGGATGACATCTGAAGTTTGCCAATGACCATCTGGATGATCCAGAGGAGGAATGGGAGAAGGTCATGTGGTCTGATGAGACAAAAATAGAGCTTTTTGGTCTAAACTCCACTCGCCGTGTTTGGAGGAAGAAGAAGGATGAGTACAACCCCAAGAACACCATCCCAACCGTGAAGCATGGAGGTGGAAACATCATTCTTTGGGGATGCTTTTCTGCAAAGGGGACAGGATGACTGCACCGTATTGAGGGGAGGATGGATGGGGCCATGTATCGGGAGATCTTGGCCAACAACCTCCTTCCCTCAGTAAGAGCATTGAAGATGGGTCGTGGCTGGGTCTTCCAGCATGACAACGACCCGAAACACACAGCCAGGGCAACTAAGGATGACTGCCTCGCCTGGTTCACCAACTACTTCTCAGATAGAGTTCAATGTGTCAAATCGGAGGGCCTGTTGTCTGGACCTATGGCAGTCTCTATGGGGGTGCCACAGGGTTCAATTCTTGGGCCGACTCTTTTCTCTGTGTATATCAATGATGTCGCTCTTGCTGCTGGTGACTCTCAGATCCACCTCTACGCAGACGACACCACTGTGTTAACAAACCTCCAAATGAGCTTCAATGCCATACAACACTCCTTCAGTAGCCTCCAACTGCTCTTAAACACTAGTAAAACTAAATGCATGCTCTTCAATCGAACGCTGCTGGCACCCGCCCACCCGACTAGAATCACTACTCTCGACAGGTCTGACCTAGAGTATGTGGACAACTACAAATACCTAGGTGTCTGGTTAGACTGTAAACTCTCCTTCCAGACTCACATTAAGAATCTCCAATCCAAAGTTAAAACTAGAATCGGTTTCCTATTTCGCAACAAAGCCTCCTTCACTCATGCTGCCAAACATGCCCTCATAAAACTGACTATCCTACCGATCCTTGACTTCGGCGATGTCATTTACAAAATAGCCTCCAACACTCTACTCAGCAAATTGGATGTAGTCTATCACAGTGCCATCCGTTTTGTCTCCAAAGCCCCATATACTACCCACCACTGTGACCTGTACGCTCTTGTTGGCTGGTCCTCACTACATATTCGTCGCCAAACCCACTGGCTCCAGGCCATCTATAAATCACTTCTAGGCAAATCCCCGCTTTATCTTAGCTCATTGGTCACCATAGCAACACCCACCCGTAGTATGCGCTCCAGCAGGCATATCTCACTGGTCATCCCCAAAGCAAACACCTCCTTTGGCCGCCATTCCTTCCAGTTCTCTGCTGCCAATGACTGGAACAAATTGCAAAAATCTCTGAAGCTGGAGACACTTATCTCCCTCACTAACTTTAAGCATCAGTTGTCAGAGCACCTTACCGATCACTGCACCTGTACACAGCCCATCTGAAATTAGCCCGCCCAACTACCTCATCCCTATATTGTTATTTATTTTGCTCATTTGCACCCCAGTATCTCTATTTGCACATCATCTCTTGCACATCTATCATTCCAGTGTTAATACTAATTGTAATTATATTGCACTATAGCCTATTTATTGCCTTACCTCCATAACTTGCTACATTTGCACACACTGTATATATATTTTCTGTTGTATTTTTGACTTTATGTTTTGTTTTACCCCATATGTAACTCTGTGTTGTTGTTTTTATCGCACTGCTTTGCTTTATCTTGGCCAGGTCGCAGTTGTAAATGAGAACTTCTTCTCAACTGGCTTACCTGGTTAAATAAAGGTTAAATAAAAAATAATAAAAAAATAAAAGGAGTGGCTCCGTAAGAATAATAATATGCCATTTAGCAGACGCTTTTATCCAAAGCGACTTACAGTCATGCGTGCATAATTTTTTATTGTGTATGGGTGGTCCCGGGGATCGAACCCACTACCTTGGCGTTACAAGCGCCGTGCTCTACCAGCTGAGCTACAGAGGACCACCAAGAAGCATCTCAAGGTCCTGGAGTGGCCTAGCCAGTCTCCAGACCTGAACCCAATAGAAAATCTTTGGAGGGAGCTGAAAGTCCGTATTGCCCAGCTACAGCCCCGAAACCTGAAGGATCTGGAGAAGGTCTGTATGGAGGAGTGGGCCAAAATCCCTGCTGCAGTGTGTGCAAACCTGGTCAAGACCTACAGCAAACGTATGATCTCTGTAATTGCAAACAAAGGTTTCTGTACCAAATATTACGTTCTGCTTTTCTGATGTATCAAATACTTATATAATAATATGCCATTTAGCAGACGCTTTTATCCAAAGCGACTTACAGTCATGCGTGCATACATTTTTTTTGTGTATGGGTGGTCCCGGGGATCGAACCCACTACCTTGGCGTTACAAGCGCCGTGCTCTACCAGCTGAGCTACAGAGGACCACTTATGTCATGCAATAAAATGCAAATTAATTACTTAAAAATCATACAATGTGATTTTCTGGATTTTTGTTTTAGATTCCGTCTCTCACAGTTGAAGTGTACCTATGATAAAAATTACAGACCTCTACATGCTTTGTAAGTAGGAAAACCTGCAAAATCAGCAGTGTATGAAATACTTGTTCTCCCCACTGTATACTGTACTTCCATTCATTCTTTCAACTGGTACCGGGGGACCTTCAGATGAGTCTTGTGAGGCCTGTGGGCGTCCTAGAGCAAAATAACTGACATGTACATGTTCATGAGAGTCTCCCCATTCATATTAGTGTGTAGCCCAAACTGTTCGGACGTTACAGACAGAAGTTGGCTGATCAGCTGTACCGACTTCAGACGATTCCCATGAGACTTGTGGGGGTCGTAGAGCAAAATGGAGAACACCATCGTGTTCATGAGAGTCTCATCGACCTTAGGAGGTTAAAGGGCTCTTTCCTGACATCCAGAGAAAACAGAGGGTTGATCTCCTCCATGTCCCTCTGTGGGGCAGTACCAATCTGTGTGGTGGTGACTTTGGCGCTCTGTGTGTGTGTGTAAGTGTGTGTGTGTGTCTGTGTGTTTATGTGTGTGTGCGTACATTTCTCTGTGTGTGTGCCTCTCCGACTCAGACCACAACAACAGTCTCTCCTAAATTCGCCCGTCTCATCAGATTACGTGTGGCGGCGTGACTTATCTGGACCCCCGGCCGCACTTCAATGGAGTGCCACACGCAGGACCCATTTTTCTGGGAGCTGCCTGTTTCTGCTCTGCTGTGTGGAAAACCAGATGCAGTGTGCGTGTGGAGAGTGGAGGGTCTGGGTGATCAGAGAGGGGCTGGTTGCTTACTCAGGGCTCTGGGGGCTCTGGGGATAGAGGGAGGATTAATCGTGCACAGGTGACTCTGTGCAGGTGCTTCAGCACACCAGATGCTGCATGACAGACACAGACAGATGGAGGGGAGAAGGTATGTAATGTAATGTAATACGCCATTTAGCAGACGCTTTTATCCAAAGCGACTTACAGTCATGTGTGCATACATTTTTACGTATGGGTGGTCCCGGGGATCAAACCCACAACCCTGGCGTTACAAGCGCCACGCTCTACCAATTGAGCTACAGAGGATGTGTGTGTGTGCGTGTCCGTGTGTGTGTGTGTGCCTGTGTGTGTAGTGTGCGTGTGTGTGTAGTGTGCGTGTGTGTGTGTGTGCGTGTGTGTAGTGTGTGTGTGTGTGTGTGTGTGTGAGAAGAACGCCATCCCAACCGTGAAGCATGGAGGTGGAAACATCATTCTTTGGGGATGCTTTTCTGCAAAGGGGACAGGACGACTGCACCGTATTGAGGGGAGGATGGATGGGGCCATGTATCGGGAGATCTTGGCCAACAACCTCCTTCCCTCAGTAAGAGCATTGAAGATGGGTCATGGCTGGGTCTTCCAGCATGACAACGACCCGAAACACACAGCCAGGGCAACTAAGGATGACTGCTTTGCCTGGTTCACCAACTACTTCTCAGATAGAGTTCAATGTGTCAAATCGGAGGACCTGTTGTCTGGACCTATGGCAGTCTCTATGGGGGTGCCACAGGGTTCAATTCTTGGGCCGACTCTTTTCTCCGTGTATATCAATGATGTCGCTCTTGCTGCTGGTGACTCTCAGATCCACCTCTACGCAGACGGCACCACTGTGTTAACAAACCTCCAAACGAGCTTCAATGCCATACAACACTCCTTCAGTAGCCTCCAACTGCTCTTAAACACTAGTAAAACTAAATGCATGCTCTTCAATCGAACGCTGCTGGCACCCGCCCACCCGACTAGAATCACTACTCTCGATGGGTCTGACCTAGAGTATGTGGACAACTACAAATACCTAGGTGTCTGGTTAGACTGTAAACTCTCCTTCCAGACTCACATAAAGAATCTCCAATCCAAAGTTAAATCTAGAATCGGTTTCCTATTTCGCAACAAAGCCTCCTTCACTCATGTTGCCAAACATGCCCTCGTAAAACTGACTATCCTACCGATCCTTGACTTCGGCGATGTCATTTACAAAATAGCTTCCAACACTCTACTCAGCAAATTGGATGTAGTCTATCACAGTGCTCCAGAGATGTTTGATCGGTTCAAATTCCGGGCTCTGGCTGGGCCACTCAAGGACATTCAGAGACTTGTCCCGAAGCAACTCCTGCATTGTCTTGGCTGTGTGCTTATGGTCGTTGTCCTGTTGGAAGGTGAACCTTCACCCCTGTCTAAGGTCCTGAGCGCTCTGGAGCAGGTTTTCATCAAGGATCTCTCTGTACTTTGCTCCATTAATCTTTGCCTCGATCCTGACTAGTCTCCCAGTCCCTGCCTCTGAAAAACATCCCCAAAGAATGAGGCTGCCACCACCATGCTTCACCGTAGGGATGGTGCCAGGTTTCCTCCAGACGTAACGCTTGGCATTCAGGCCAAAGAGTTCAATCTTGGTTTCATCAGACCAGAGAATATTGTTTCTCATGGTCTGAGAGTCTTTAGGTGCCTTTTGGCAAACTCCAAGTGGGCTGTTATGTGCCTTTTACTGAGGAGTGGCTTCCGTCTGGCCACTCTACCATAATGGCCTCATTGGTGGAGTGCTTTAGAGATGGTTGTCCTTCTGGAAGATTCTCCCATCTCCACAGAGGAACTCTAGAGCTCTTTCAGAGTGACCATCGGGTTCTTGGTCACCTCCCTGACCAAGACCCTTCTCCCCCGATTGCTCAGTTTGGCTGGGCAGCTAGCTCTAGGAAGAGTCTTGGTGGTTTCTAACTTCTTTCATTTAAGAATGATGGAGGCCGCTATGTTATTGGGAACCTTCAATGGTGCAGAAATAGTACCCTTCCCCAGATCTGTGCCTCGACACAATCCTGTCTCGGAGCTCTACGGACAATTATTTCGACCTCATGGCTTGGTTTTTGCTCTGACATGCACTGTCAACTGTGGGACCTTATATAGACAGGTGTGTGCCTTTTCAAATGAAGTTGTAAAACATCTCAAGGATGATTAATGGAAACAGGATGCACTTGAGCTCAATTTCGAGTCTCATAGCAAAGGGTCTGAATACTTATGTAAATAAGTTATTTCAGTTTTTTAATATTTAATACATTTGCAAAAATGTCTAAAAACCTGTTTTAACTGTCGTTATGGGGTATTGTGTGTACATTGCGGAGGAATTTGTTTTATTTAATCAATTTTAGAATAAGGCTGTAACGTAACAAAATGTGGAAAAGGCACTGCAGTAGCTGGGAGCTTGCAGTTTCTGATACTTGTGAGATTTGTTTATGACAGTTTGCAGTAGAACATGTGAAAATGAATGGTCTAGCTGGTCATGCTGGCAGACCAGCCTTCATTGTGACTTTGCTAGTGACCAGCCTGCGAAAACACAATGAAGGCTGGTCACCAGTGAAAACACAACAAAGGCCGGTCCCCAGTGAAAACACAACAAAGGCTGGTCAACAGTGAAAACACAACGAAGGCCGGTCCCCAGTGAAAACACAACAAAGGCTGGTCAACAGTGAAAACACAACGAAGGCTGGTCACCAGTGAAAACACAATGGAGGCTGGTCACCAGTGAAAACACAATGAAGGCTGGTCACCAGTGAAAACACAATGAAGGCTGGTCACCAGTGAAAACACAATGGAGGCTGGTCACCAGTGAAAACACAATGAAGGTTGGTCACCAGTAAAAACACAATGAAGGCTGGTCACCAGTGAAAACACAATGAAGGCTGGTCACCAGTGAAAACACAATGAAGTCTGGTCACCAGCCTATGCTGGTCTATGCTGTTTTTTTCAGCAGGGGAGAAGGACAGCCCGAGAAGGAGAGAAGGATAGTAACAGAAATGCCTTTCTGTCTGTTTTAAAATCAACCACATGTGGTCAAATTCATTGAACTAACAGTGGTCTTGTTTTCTCTCTGTTCGTGCTGCTATTGATATTGAGCTGAATATTCTCTGACAGCGGTCGTCTGTCTCTGTCTGTCTCTGTCTGTCTGTACAGAACATGTCTACGTCCCAAATAGCACCCTATTCCCTACATAGTGCACTACTTTTGAGCAGGGCCCATAGGTCTTTGGTCAAAATAAGTGCACTATGAAGGGAATAAGGTTTGGGACACAAGCCCATATCCCACAGTAGCTTTAATTTCCTCCTTCCTTCGTTACACTCTCTCTCCTTCAGAGAGTTAGACAGGAACATGAATTATGCATCCCAAATGGCACCCTATTTGCTATATAGTGCACTATGTAGGGAATATGGTGCTATTTGGGATTCAGTCTCTGTTTATTTCCCTGACAGATTTCTCTGAAGAGGCTCGCTGACCCAGTCAGAGAGGAATAACAAACAACATCCATAATGTTAATGATCTATCAAATGAACATACGCCTTTAGGTCTGTTAAGGCTTGTGTAGTCTCCATCTCCATGACAATCAACACGCTTTGATGTTCGACAGACTTCCTCTTGTCTACTAAGTGCTTTCCAGTGTCAGACAGTGACAGGCTTTCATTATGTATTCAACTCAATCATAAATGACTTGAAAGTGCAGATAATAAGGGTGTAATTAATGTAACATCTACAAAAGAGGTAGAAATGCTATTATGCTGAGATTCCCTGTGCATATGAAAACAAAATTGAGCGAGAGATAGATTAAACCTTATCACAGAAGATATGCACTGTATAGCGTGACTGAAATTTAAAGGCAATGTTCTTGGGTTCACAGAGACTGCATTCACGGTAAACACTGAATATGTCAGCTTAATCGAAAATTACCTTGAAATTTCAATGGGTCTTCTGCGATAAGGGTTGAATCTAGCCTAAGGTCTAAACACTAGCGGAATAAGTGAGGGTACCAAGCGGTATAGAGTGGCGAGGTGTCTCTCTTGAGAGAAGACAAACCTTTCCGCCCCTGGAGCGTCCCCTGGAGCGTCATCTGTGGTTGCCAGTGCACCTTCTTAACCATACACATTAGCAACCAGTTCCACGCAGTGTTTCAGAGGGGATATGAGGAGTGCTGTTACCACTCCCTTTCGGCTGTGCTCTACAAGCCCCTTGGACTAGGTCCTCACCCCGCAAGGGATACCAGCAGTCCATAAATAAGCCTTTTAGATAGAAAGTATCCTTGGAGCCTCCTTTGACATCATGTAGGCTTGGTAGAGATGAGCAGAGACAACTAGAGAAGGTGTAGTGGGGACATGGGAGAGGTTTTATAATTGAGGAGCTGCACACATATCTTTGCTACGCCATTGTTGGTCACCATTTTGCATAGCTAGAGTAAATATGCCTTTACTTTGAAGCCACAGTACCTTAATAATGTAACCTAGTAGGAATACATATGCTGTACTGTAGTCCATTAAATGACTGTTCTGAAGCATAACAAGAGGCAGACTGGTGAGGATGATAAAGTAGGATCAGGATTTCACAAATTTCACTCACCATGTGTTTCTAGAACTGTTTATAAAGTGTGCTTTAGAAATCCAACAACACTTCAAATTTGGAGTAAAGGGGGGGGGGGGGGGGGGGGGGGGGGGTAGAAGGATTACTTTATCCTATCCCAGGTATTCCTTAAAGAGGTGGGGTTTCAAATGTCTCCGGAAGGTGGTGAGTGACTCCGCTGTCCTGGCGTCGTGAGGGAGCTTGTTCCACCATTGGGGTGCCAGAGCAGCGAACAGTTTTGACTGGGCTGAGCGGGAACTATGCTTCCGCAGAGGTAGGGGAGCCAGCAGGCCAGAGGTGGATGAACGCAGTGCCCTCGTTTGGGTGTAGGGACTGATCAGAGCCTGAAGGTACGGAGGTGCCGTTCCCCTCACAGCTCCGTAGGCAAGCACCATGGTCTTGTAGCAGATGCAAGCTTCAACTGGAAGCCAGTGGAGTGTGCGGAGGAGCGGGGTGACGTGAGCGATCTTGGGAAGGTTGAACACCAGACGGGCTGCGGCATTCTGGATGAGTTGTAGGGTTTTAATGGCACAGGCAGGGAGCCCAGCCAACAGCGAGTTGCAGTAATCCAGACGGGAGATGACAAGTGTCTGGATTAGGACCTGTGCCGCTTCCTGTGTAAGGCAGGGTCGTACTCTCCGAATGTTGTAGAACATGAACCTACAGGATCGGGTCACCACCTTGATGTTAGCGGAGAACGACAGGGTGTTGTCCAGGGTCACGCCAAGGCTCTTCGCACTCTGGGAGGAGGACACAACAGAGTTGTCAACCGTGATGGCGAGATCATGGAACGGGCAGTCCTTCCCCGGGAGGAAGAGCAGCTCCGTCTTGCCGAGGTTCAGCTTGAGGTGGTGATCCGTCATCCATACTGATATGTCTGCCAGACATGCAGAGATGCGATTCGCCACCTGGTTATTTGAAGGGGGAAAGGAGAAGATTAGTTGTGTGTCGTCAGCGTAGCAATGATAGGAGAGGCCATGTGAGGATATGACAGAGCCAAGTGACTTGGTGTATAGCGAGAATAGGAGAGGGCCTAGAACTGAGCCCTGGGGGACACCAGTGGTGAGAGCACATGGTGCGGAGACAGCTTCTCGCCACGCCACTTGGTAGGAGCGACCGGTCAGGTAGGACGCAATCCAAGAGTGAGCCGCGCCGGAGATGCCCAGCTCGGAGAGGGTGGAGAGGAGGATCTGATGGTTCACAGTATCAAAGGCAGCAGACAGGTCTTGAAGGACAAGAGCAGAGGAGAGAGAGTTAGCTTTAGCAGTGCGGAGAGCATCTGTGACACAGAGAAGAGCAGTCTCAGTTGAATGACCAGTCTTGAAACCTGACTGGTTTGGATCAAGATGGTCATTCTGAGAGAGATAGCAAGAGAGTTGGCTAAAGACGGCACGCTCAATAGTTTTGGAGAGAAAAGAAAGAAGGGATACTGGTCTGTAGTTGTTGACATCAGAGGGATCGAGTGTTGGTTTTTTGAGAAGGGGTGCAACTCTCGCTCTCTTGAAGACGGAAGGGACATAGCCAGCGGTCAAGGATGAGTTGATCAGCAAGGTGAGGTAAGGGAGAAGGTCACCGGAGATGGTCTGGAGAAGAGAGGAGGGGATAGGGTCAAGCGGGCAGGTTGTTGGGCGGCCTGCCGTCACAAGTCGCAAGATTTTATCTGGAGAGAGAGGGGAGAAAGAAGTCAAATCATAGGGTAGGGCAGTGTGAGCAGGACCAGCAGTGTCATTTGACTTAACAAATGAGGATCGGATGTCGTCAACCTTCTTTTCAAAATGGTTGACGAAGTCATCCACAGAGAGGGAGGAGGGGGGGGGGGAGGGATTCAGCAGGGAGGAGAATGTGGCAAAGAGCTTCCTAGGGTTAGAGGCGGATGCTTGGAATTTAGAGTGGTAGAAAGTGGCCTTAGCAGCAGAAACAGATGAAGAAAATGTAGAGAGGAGGGAGTGAAAAGATGCCAGGTCTGCAGGGAGTCTAGTTTTCTTCCATTTCCGCTCAGCTGCCCGGACCTCTGTTCTGTGAGCCCGCAATGAGTCATCAAGCCACGGAGCTGGAGGGGAGGACCGAGCCGGCCGGGAGGATAGGGGACATAGAGAGTCAAAGGATGCAGAAAGGTTGCGACGGCGCATTACCATCTGTGTAGGGGCAGAGTGAGTAGTGTTGGAGGAGAGGGAGAGAGAAAAGGATACAAAGTAGTGGTCGGAGACTTGGAGGGGACTTGCAGTGAGATTAGTAGAAGAACAGCATCTAGTAAAGAGGGTGAGAGGGTGAGGTCAAAAGAGGAGAGGAGTGGAAAGAAGGAGGCAGAGAGAAATGAGTCAAATGTAGACGTAGGGAGGTTGAAATCCCCCAGAACTGTGAGGGGTGAGCCATCCTCAGGAAAGGAACTTATCAAGGCGTCAAGCTCATTGATGAACTCTCCAAGGGAACCTGGAGGGCGATAGATGACAAGGATATTAAGCTTAAATGGGCTAGTGACTGTGACAGCATGGAATTCAAATGAGGAGATAGACAGATGGGTCAGGGGAAAAATTGAGAATGTCCACTTGGGAGAGATGAGGATTCCTGTGCCACCACCCCGCTGACCAGATGCTCTCGGGGTATGCGAGAACACATGGTCAGACGAGGAGAGAGCAGCAGGAATAGCAGTGTTTTCAGTGGTAATCCATGTTTCCGTCAGCGCCAAGAAGTCGAGGGACTGGAGGGTAGCATAGGCTGGGATGAAGTCTGCCTTGTTGGCAGCAGAACGGCAGTTCCAGAGGCTGCCTGAGACCTGGAACTCCACGTGGGTCGTGCGTGCAGGGACCACCAGGTTAGAGAGGCAGCAGCCACGCGGTGTGAGGCGTTTGTGTAGCCTGTGCGGAGAGGAGAGAACAGGGATAGGCAGAGGCATAGTTGACAGGCTGCAGCAGATGGCTACAATAATGCAGAGGAGATCGGAATAAAATGAACTAAACATCTGGGAAAGGAGAGAGCGGGGCCTCCCTCACCACAACTCCCAAATATAACTCTCCCAACTTCCACCTCAGAAACTATAATTGTTGTAAACTACAGCGGTTCAATGTTTTCTAGGAATAGACTAACCTAGTTTATTCAGCTAGCTAACTAGGTGCAGTATTATTCCGTGAAAAACGTCCTGGCACCTCGTCATAAGACGCCACAGCCAGCTAGCATGCCGGTCTCCAACAGCAGGGTTTAGCGCCAATACTCAGCCACAACAACCACCAGTTCATTCGTGTCCGTGTCTAACGTTGTGGGTTAGTCCCGACAGCTTGAGCGAGTCCGTCGTCAACTTATTCAGCCAGTTAGTTAGCTAGAATAGTTAGCAAACTAGCTAGCCATTGCTTTCAGACAAAGAAGAACCCCTCCTTTCACGGCACGAACACACAGAGAGAGCCAAACTAACGTTAACTAGTCACCCATGTCCCGAATTCCTTGAGCGACTCGGGCTATCAATATGTAAAAAACAAAACACCAGTGTAGGTTATGACTTACCCCTAGCAGCTACTGTTAGCTAGCCAAGTGCAAAGCTAGCCACTGAATTGACTCAGCCAGTTCGCGTCTGTTCGCTCGGTCGTTCCAGCTATTGTTTACAAGTAGCTATCCAGGTTGCAACAAGCTTGCTAATTTTCAAGCACAGTAGCCACTTGCTACCTAACGTTAACGGTTCAGACAATGAGGTTAGAAAACAGCTGAATGGTAGGCAGTTATTGTATGTAATTATTGTAGGCAGCCAGCTGACGTAATTACAGGCACTCTCAGGCGTGAAACAACTATACCGTTGCTAATAGCTACTCACCAGCTAGTCCAGGTGGTGAGTTAGCTAGCTAGCTAGCTTCGTGCTACACCCGGCACCGCTGAATACAATACTAACCTACAATAATTACATACAATAACTACCTACAACAACCCACGATACCTACCTACAATACCTAACTACAATCTAAATACATAGTTTAAGCCTTACTCGACAAAGCCCAAGCTATGTATAAAGCCAAACTTACCCGACGCCAAGCTTACCCGACGACCTCCTCCCAGCTTACAAACCAAGAGGAAAAAAGATCTATGGGTGGTCCCGGGGATTGAACCCAATACCTTGGCTTTACAAGCGCCGTGCTCTACCAGCTGAGCTACAGAGGACCACTTTGTCTTCACTATTATTCTACAATCTAGAAAATAGTAAAAAATAAAGAAAAAACCTTGAATGAGTAGGTGTGTCCAAACCTTTGACTGGTACTATAAATCAGAAATACAACTTCACAATTGTTCTTTGGCTCCTTTAAAAAGACACAGAGAGAGACACCTCCATCTACGGATGCCTCTGAGACAAGGAAAGGCCGGATAACATCAACTGTATTCAGTTCACAAAGAGGCATGTTAAAGAGGAAATTTGAGGAATCATTTGGTTAGGCCCACTAGAGGTCTCATTATAACATTAGTTGAGGAGTTGCTGTTACTGATACAACAGATGACTGACTGTGCATACCAAATGGCACCCTATTCCCTATGGGCTCTGGTCAAACGTAGTGCATTATGTAAAGAACAGGGTGCCATTGGACGCTTCCATTGAGTGCTATCTTTGCTCTCTCTGGCTCTCC
This sequence comes from Coregonus lavaretus, assembly GCF_964263955.1. Taxonomy (NCBI): domain Eukaryota; kingdom Metazoa; phylum Chordata; class Actinopteri; order Salmoniformes; family Salmonidae; genus Coregonus; species Coregonus lavaretus. The sequence goes on from NC_139988.1 coordinate 11,282,700, forward strand.
ACACTGTAATTCAATTAACTCCATTAACTGAACGTGGGGAAACTCCCCTCGGAATAACAAACCCTCACAGGATTTAAATTACAAACTCAGCAGGAAAAGAGTGTGGGAACCGCATTTACACATTCAAATTAATTACCTTGATAAACATGATGAAGAAAAACTATGTTGTACAGTATAAAACAACATTCTAGAGGCACAGAGAACATCAAGATGTATATTATATACTGCATGTGTACATAATCTTAAATAAATTAAATGTATTTTTATATTTTCAATATTTTTCTAGAAAAATGCTAAGCTTTGAAAAGCAGCTAGGTTTGCTTTCAAATATGATATAGAATCACTCAGACAAGGCTTTTTATCTAAAGTCTTTTCTGTGTGATTTCATATAACTTCCTGTACAGAAACAACATATTGGTCTTTTGCAGCACTGGAAGGTTCCCTCTTACAGTAACTACTGGGAGAAGAGGAGATGCAGTATCTCTCTGTGTTAGAACCACCACATGCTCTATAAGGAATAATCCAGCTCAATTTCCTTCAACCAGCCCCAGCTGATATTGGTTCTGAGGCAGTTCTGATAAAGGAATACGTAACACAGTGAACACATTGCATATCTGGCATGCCAGTAAGAGCAGATAAGGCTTTTTTCCCCACTCTCACAGACACATATTGCCTCTAGGCTTAGTGTTGTTGCTGTCCCACAGTAATACTGCAGTGTCAACAGTGATCTGTGTTCTCTCGACATCTGTATTCGGTGGGTGGAAGGTAGCCTAGCGGTTAAGAGTGTTGGACCAGTAACCGAAAGCTTGCTGGTTTGAATCCCCGAGCCGACTTGGTAGACAATCTGTTGAGCGAGACACCTAACCCTAATTGCTCCTGTAAATTGCTCTAGAAACAAGTGTCTGCTAAATGACTAAAATGTAAATCTGCCAAATGTACAGTATTTGAGGCACAGTCAATGGTCCCAACCAAATATCTGTCCTGTCATCTGATAGAACTTCATGTTGAAAGGCCTGTAGAAGTCCTGTAGCCTCTGCACCACCTCTGGGTGGATGTTGGGGTGGGTCCGCCCTTTGGTTTTTCCCAGGCAGTGGGGCTTGCTGCTGCCCTCAGCCTTCTTAAGGCAGGGGAAGCCCTTGGTCTGGTTGAAGTAGAAGTGTTTGTCTGTGATGATCCTCTTGAGCCCCAGGAAGTCCTGGACCCGGCCCAGTTCTCCAGCTGGGTCGCTGATCAGACGCTCACCACTCACAAACAGGATCTGGCTCATGGGGAAGTACTGCAGCCAGTTGTCCAGGTGCTTGGCATAGATGCCAATCTGGATGGCGCTCCAGGACGTGTCGATTAGCCCCGTAGTCCTGTTTCTGAAGGTCAGGCTCTCGAAGGTGGGAATGTTGGGCTTCTTGGACAACGTCTGTGTGTAGTCAGAGATGGCCCTGGTGACGGGGTCCCTCACCACCACGATCAGCTTGGTGTCCCGGGACATGGCGGAGATCCGGGCCGGGGCCTCTCTGGTCACGAAGTAGCTGGGGGTCTTCTCCATGGTGATCTGGCCCTCCAGGGTCTTGGGCATCAGCTCCCTGAAGAGAGGAGAGGGATACATTGAGAAGACAATTCTTGACTGACCGTCAGACATATGTATAAACTTTGACAAGAACAGCTCGAAATACAACAGACATGTGAGACTGAGAAAACACAAAACAAAACACATCTAACACATTTTCTTTATCATGTGGCTACAGTGTCGGCAAGCTTTATTACCAGCCAGAAAAGCAGGGGCCAAATGTACATCATCACATCTACACTTAACCACTTCTCTGAGAGTATTGATAGTTGTGTAGTGCGTCAGAAAGCATTGATAATTGTGTAGTGCGTCTGAGAGTATTGACAGTTGTGTAGTTTGTGGGAGAGTATTGACAGTTGTGTAGTGTGTGGGAGAGTATTGACAGTTGTGTAGTGTGTGGGAGAGTATTGACAGTTGTGTAGTGTGTGGGAGAGTATTGACAGTTGACGGCGGAGAGAAAACAACTTTTAAAAATTAATTTCCTTTAATTCTACACATTTTGCCATTGAGCGGAGAGAAATTGTAGCAGTTTTACAGCTAATTTCCTCCTATTCTATCCATTTTGCCATGGGGTGGAGATAAACCTTTGCAGTTTTAAAGCTAATTTCCTGCACTTCTACACATTTAGCCATGACTTAAACCATGTTAATCTGACATCTGAGTGAGAATGACTAACAAAATCAATGGGGGCCCTGTGGAGGTCAGGGCCCTGGGCACGTGCCCGGTCAGTATTTGGCCAAGATTACTACAAATTTAGATACCTGGCTAGACTAACTATCAATCTAAAAATTGTTAGCTGACATGTTTAATTGAGTGACTGTCAGTGACTGACATAACAAGAGAAAACCTGCCGAATTATGTACAACCACATTTCTAAATTGCACCTGACGTATTCTACTATTCTTACTCTCAAAAGTACATTGAGACCCGACTGAGTTCTCCAAAAAGCTTTTGTCTCTTATGCTTGGAGCCAGCTCTGAATGTACTGTATCGCTAGTAAAAAACAACAGCGTTAACAAACTTTCCTCAGCAGAAAAAATGCATCCTTCATTCGTGACAAGCAACAGTGGAACAACATGTTTATAAAGCTTATCTGAATCTGAATCTGGAACGTCATCAAATAGAGTATTTTAGAACCACAATTTGATTAATTGCAGCCTGGACATATTCCCTGTTTGTTATTCAGTAGATATTGAAAAATTAAACGTGTTAGTATCAGACCGCATAATATTGTGATTATTGATTTTTTTTCTTCACCTTTAATATCACATTTATCGGACACTTGATTTGGAAAAGAGAAACCTTATGTTTCAGGGCGCCTTCTAAACAGCTGCAGATGAGTGAACAGACCATAGCAGAGACATAGTAGTCACAGCAACAGTGGTCCTGTTGGACTCAAGGGCTGTCTCCACAATGACATCCTATTCCCTATATAGTGCACTACTTTAGACCGTGGCCCATAGGGCTCTGGTCAAAACTAGTGCACTATGTAGGGAACAGGGTGCCATTTGGGACACAGGCTGGGAAATTAAATCCCAGTGATGAAAGAATACCCATAAATCCCACCTCAAATACTTACAGCAAAAAAGTTCAACTGGGAAGGCAGCTCAGACATAATATTTGCTTTAACGTTTTCTTTGGCAATATTTCCTAATCTGTGTGGGCCCGTTTTTCACACAATCTATTTGGCCAAGACACACCACCTTTCCTGACTTTCTTCTCTGTCTCCCCCTCCCCTCTCCCCCCTCGCCTCTCCTCCGCTGCCCCGAGCGCCTTCAGGACAGTGACCTGAACCAAAGCAGATAAAAGCAGCCCATGAATCATTAATGTCTCCTTCTCCCAGCCATTTAGAGCCTCTGCAGAATACAGCTTTAAAATTATTTAAAGTACAGAATGCACACTTCAATTATTCATCCTAGCTCTCTCTATCTCTCTGCTGGTGCGGCTCTGCTTAAAGCCCAGGGTGTTTGTGTGTGTGTGTGTGTGTGTGTGTGTGTGTGTGTGTGTGTGTGTGTGTGTGTGTGTGTGTGTGTGTGTGTGTGTGTGTGTGTGTGTGTGTGTGTGTGTGTGTGTGTGTGTGTGTGTGTGTGTGTGTGTGTGTGTGTGTGTGTGTGTGTGTGTGTGCGTGTGTGTGTGTGTGTGTGTGTGTGTGTGTGTGTGTGCTGACAAAGTGGCCTGCCTGCGCTGCTCCCATGGCAGATGCAGTTAACTGCGGCAGGTAGCTTAGTGGTTAAGAGCGTTGTGCCAGTAACCGAAAGGTCGCTGGTTCTAATCCCCGAGCCGACTAGGTGAAAAATCAGTCGATGTGCCCTTGAGCAAGGCACTTAACCCTAATTGCTCCTGTAAGTCGCTCTGGATAAGAGCGTCTGCTAAATGACTAAAATGTAATGTAATGTAAAATGTGACAGAACTACTGAGCTGTGCTAGGGGTAGGAGGCGGGTTTAGCCTCTGTCAGGTCCCATGGCTGGTCAAAATAAGGAGGATGGAAGGATGAGAGGAGGAGAGGAGGAGAGGAGGGGTGTTAGGCCTACTCCCTTTATAAAGCAGATAGGCCTCGGCTCCACACAGCCGTCCTCCGCCACCAAACTTGTTACTTTCCTAATGTGATGGGCAGCACCGTTCTTCTGCCTCACAAACAGGCAGGTAAACAATCATGCTCCGTTTAACCTCCATGCAGCTGAAGGAGACGAGGCATCTGAGATGCCACTAGAGAGATGTGTTTCTCAGAGTGAGAGTGCTTCTGAGAGATGCCAGCTGTCAGACAGTGTACTGGATGACTTCACTGCGCCCTTACGCTTCTCTCCAAGATTTTCCTCTTGCACTGATACTGGGAAAGTCAAGATATTTGTATAGATGTCAATATCCAGTCTGAATACAGAGGATTTGGTTTCAACCAAAAAAAACGACCAAATTTGATTTGGGCAGTGACTTTTTGGTTCCACTATGACACCTAAATGTGTTAAAAATCTTTCACGTTTTGCCAAGATTTATTCACCACAGGAGGCTGCTGAGGGGAGGACGGCTCATAATAATGGCTGGAACGGAGCGAGTGGAAGGGCATCAATAACATGGAAACCATGTGTTTGATGTATATGAGACCCGTCCTCCCCAATTAAGATGCCACCAACTACCATACTGAAATGTCATACACAGAGAACTTTCACCTTGAAGCCTTGTTGTGTCCCTCCATGGTTTATGGTGCCTCTCCTGCCCTTCAGGGCGCAGATACTGAGCATCCTGAGTGACTCTAACCTGGCAGCCTCATGTCACAATGTCAGGGCTGCGGTGGTGCCAGATAGAGAGGCAGGAAGTAAGCCAACACAAGCAGGAGGTGGTTGATGGGGGCAGGGGTGGTTGATGGGGGCAGGCTCTCCTGTGTTCTGACATTCACCTTGCACCCCCAACATTGACCGACACCTGACCCCAATCCTCTCAGAGTCAGTGTGAGGCAGCACACTTACACACAGCTGGTTCTCCATTAAAAATGTTTTTATATAAATATATATATATATATATATATATATATATATATATATACTGAGAGTGTTAAATCAACACTGATAGTGTAGAGTCTGTGGACCCATATAGACACCTGAACAGTGTTAAATTAACACACAGCCTTATTCAAAATTTCCCAGAGTGAATCGTAAGAGTTACCGCCCATGACTGTATTTGTTAGTGACAGAGACATGGTTGTTGCATTCTGTCACGGATCTCCCCGGTACTGCTGCTCATTCCATTCACCAGCTTCGTCGGTCTATGTCACAGGCCTTCCAGGCGTCACTGACCTGGTTAATTACCACCAACCGCGGACTGTCTTGTCTCATTACGCACACCTGGTTCCCATTCCCCTTGATTAGTATGTGTATATATGTGCCCTCTGTTCCCCATTGTCCTTGTCAATTATTGTCCCATGTCCATTGGTCTCGTGAGTACTGTGTATTGTGCTCTTGGTATTAAGGGTCTCGTCCTGTGTATGTATTTAGAGGTTTACACATCGCTCTTTTTTTTGGGTTACAGCCCTGTGGTTGTTATGGGCATCGTCCACGTAGTTTTTATGACGTACCTTGTATTGGGTGGAGAAATAAAACCCCTAATACGTATTCCTGCGCCTGTCTTCCTGTCATTATACGTGACACATTCATTCATTTTCAGTCTTATGGACTTCACCTTTAACGTGTATGCTGGGAGTAGGGAAGCAAGTACAGGGAGTGAATTTAATAATAAATAATACATAGAACAAAACAAGAAACACGAGTAGCGTACAGACATGAAACACTGAAACAGAATCAATAACGCCTGGGGAAGGAACCAAAGGGAGTGACATATATAGGGGAGGTAATCAGGAAGGTGATTGAGTCCAAGTGAGTCTCATGAGGCGCAGGTGCGCGTAACGATGGTGACAGGTGTGCGTAATAATCTGCAGACTGGTGACCTCGAGCGCCGGAGAGGAAGTATACGTGACATCACCAAGTGAGATCCTAAGCAAATATGTTATTGTAAGAAATATATATACTGTATTTAACACAATACCATACGTATGTCATAAGGCCTTATTTTGAGGGCCTAGTTTTACCCTAATACTGAGGCCTAAAACTCATACACATCACGTTGAACCAAAACCATACATATCATTATCATATTTCCCAGCATGCTCTATTGCATGCTCTATTGCAAGTTGATTTTTTGAATTGTTTGTTTCAATATCGATGTTTCTGCCTGGAATTATCTTTGCCCCATCACGTCCACGGGCTGGGCTATCACCCTGGTTTATGGTCTGCTCTTGTCTGCTTTCCTATGTGCAGTGTAGGGTTACAAAAGGTTTTCCAGATATCCTGGTTGGAGAAATTCAGATGTCCTGCTTATTCCCTCCTGATTCCTGTAATATTCCAATCTGGATCTCTGGAAAACCTGGGAGTTTTGGGAAAGGGGGATAGGAGGCGCAGAGTACAGGAATGGGACTGTGGTTCATTGAGGTTATCCACCAGCTCCTCAACATAAGCATCAGCTATAGGTTGTGTCCCAAATGGCACCCTGAGCCCTATGGGCCCTGGTCAAAAGTATTACATAATGCACTATAAAGGGAATAGGGTGCCATTTGGAATGCAACCATTGAGGTTAATGCAACCTGATTACAGTAAGAACAGTATCAGAATAGTATCAGGATAGTATCAGGATAGTATCAGGACAGTTTCAGAATAGTATCAGGACAGTATCAGAATAGTATCAGGATAATATCAGAACAGTATCAGAATAGTATCAGGATTGTATCAGAATAGTATCAGGATAGTATCAGAACAGTATCAGAATAGTATCATAACAGTATCAGGATAGTATCAGGATAGTATCAGGACAGTATCAGAATAGTATCAGGATAGTATCAGAACAGTATCAGAATAGTATCAGGATAGTATCAGAATAGTATCAGGATAGTATCAGAACAGTATCAGAATAGTATCAGAACAGTATCAGGATAGTATCAGAACAGTATCAGAATAGTATCAGGATTGTATCAGAATAGTATCAGAATAGTATCAGAATAGTATCAGAACAGTATCAGGATAGTATCAGTATAGTATCAGAATAGTATCAGAACAGTATCAGAATAGTATCAGAATAGTATCAGAATAGTATCAGGATAGTATCAGAACAGTATCAGAATAGTATCAGAATAGTATCAGAACAGTATCAGGATAGTATCAGGATAGTATCAGGATAGTATCAGAACATTATCAGAATAGTATCAGGATAGTATCAGGATAGTATCAGAATAGTATCAGGATAGTATCAGGATAGTATCAGAATAGTATCAGGATAGTATCAGAACAGTATCAGAATAGTATCAGAACAGTATCAGGATAGTATCAGGATAGTATCAGGACAGTATCAGAATAGTATCAGGATATTATCAGAACAGTATCAGAATAGTATCAGAACAGTATCAGAATAGTATTAAGATAGTATCAGAATAGTATCAGGATAGTATCAGGATAGTATCAGAATAGTATCAGGATAGTATCAGGATAGTATCAGAATAGTATCAGGATAGTATCAGAACAGTATCATAATAGTATCAGGATATTATCAGAACAGTATCAGAATAGTATTTTATTTTATTTTTTATTTCACCTTTAATTAACCAGGTAAGCCAGTTGAGAACAAGTTCTCATTTACAACTGCGACCTGGCCAAGATAAAGCATAGTAGTGCGATAAAAACAACAACACAGAGTTACATATGGGGTAAAAAACATAAAGTCAAAAAATACAACAGAAAATATATATACAGTGTGTGCAAATGTAGCAAGTTATGGAGGTAAGGCAATAAATAGGCTATAGTGCAAAATAATTACAATTAGTATTAACACTGGAATGCTAGATGTGCAAGAGATTATGTGCAAATAGAGATCCTGGGGTGCAAAAGAGCAAAATAAATAACAATATAGGGATGAGGTAGTTGGGTGGGCTAATTTCAGATGGGCTGTGTACAGGTGCAGTGATCGGTAAGGTGCTCTGACAACTGATGCTTAAAGTTAGTGAGGGAGATAAGAGTCTCCAGCTTCAGAGATTTTTGCAATTCGTTCCAGTCATTGGCAGCAGAGAACTGGAAGGAATGGCGGCCAAAGGAGGTGTTGGCTTTGGGAATGACCAGTGAGATATACCTGCTGGAGCGCAGACTACGGGTGGGTGCTGCTATGGTGACCAATGAGCTAAGATAAGGCGGGGATTTGCCTAGCAGTGATTTATAGATGGCCTTGAGCCAGTGGGTTTGACGACGAACATGTAGTGAGGACCAGCCAACAAGAGCGTACAGGTCACAGTGGTGGGTAGTGTATGAGGCTTTGGAGACAAAACGGATGGCACTGTGATAGACTACATCCAATTTGCTGAGTAGAGTGTTGGAGGCTATTTTGTAAATGACATCGCCGAAGTCAAGGATCGGTAGGATAGTCAGTTTTACGAGGGCATGTTTGGCAGCATGAGTGAAGGAGGCTTTGTTGCGAAATAGGAAACCAATTCTAGATTTAACTTTAGATTGGAGATTCTTAATGTGAGTCTGGAAGGAGAGTTTACAGTCTAACCAGACACCTAGGTATTTTTAGTTGTCCACATACTCTAGGTCAGACCCGTCGAGAGTGGTGATTCTAGTCGGGTGGGCGGGTGCCAGCAGCGTTCGATTGAAGAGCATGCATTTAGTTTTACTAGTGTTTAAGACCAGTTGGAGGCTACTGAAGGAGTGTTGTATGGCATTGAAGCTCGTTTGGAGGTTTGTTAACACAGTGTCCAATGAAGGGCCAGATGTATACAAAATGGTGTCGTCTGCGTAGAGGTGGATCTGAGAGTCACCAGCAGCAAGAGCAACATCATTGATATACACGGAGAAAAGAGTCGGCCCAAGAATTGAACCCTGTGGCACCCCCATAGAGACTGCCATAGGTCCAGACAACAGGCCCTCCGATTTGACACACTGAACTCTATCTGAGAAGTAGTTGGTGAACCAGGCGAGGCAGTCATTTGAGAAACCAAGGCTATTTAGTCTGCCAATAAGAATGCGGTGGTTGACAGAGTCGAAAGCCTTGGCCAGGTCGATGAAGACGGCTGCACAGTACTGTCTATTATCGATCACGGTTATAATATCGTTTAGGACCTTGAGCGTGGCTGAAGTGCACCCATGACCAGCTCGGAAACCGGACTGCATAGCGGAGAAGGTACGGTGGGGGGGGGGGCATGGGCAAGTTGCAGCGGAGGGTGCAGAGTTGGTGGCCGGGGTAGTGGTAGCCAGGTGGAAAGCATGGCCAGCCGTAGCAAAATGCTTGTTGAAATTCTCGATTATTGTAGATTTATCGGTGGTGATAGTGTTTCCTAGCCTCAGTGCAGTGGGCAGCTGGGAGGAAGTGCTCTTATTCTCCATGGACTTTACAGTGTCCCAAAACTTTTTGGAGTTAGTGCTACAGGATGCAAATTTCTGTTTGAAAAAGTTAGTCTTTGCTTTGCTGACTGCTTGTGTATATTGGTTCCTAACTTCCCTGAAAAGTTGCATATCACGGGGGCTATTTGATGCTAATGCAGTACGCCACAGGATGTTTTTGTGCTGGTCAAGGGCAGTCAAGTCTGAGGAGAACCAGGGGCTATATCTGTTCTTAGTTCTGTATTTTTTGAATGGGTTATGTTTATTTAAGATTGAGAGGAAATTACTTTTAAAGAACAACCAGGCATCCTCTACTGACGGAATGAGATCTATATCCATCCAGGATACCTGGGCCAGGTCAATTAGGAAGGCCTGCTCGCTAAAGTGTTTTAGGGAGCGTTTGACAGTGATGAGGGGTGGTCATTTGACCGCGGACCCGTTACGGACGCAGGCAATAAGGCAGTGATCGCTGAGATCCTGGTTGAAGACAGCTGAGGTGTATTTAGAGGGTAAGTTAGTCAGGATGATATCTATGAGGGTACCCATGGTTATGGATTTAGGGTTGTACCTGGTAGGTTCGTTGATAATTTGCGTGAGATTGAGGGCATCTAGTTTGGATTGTAGGATGGCCTTGGTATTAAGCATATCCCAATTTAGGTCACCAAGCAGTACGAACTCTGAGGATAAATGGGGGGCAATCAATTCACATATGGTGTCCAGGGCACAACTGGGGGCTGAGGGGGGTCTGTAGCAAGCAGCAACAGTGAGAGACTTATTTCTGGAAAGGTGGATTTTTAGAAGTAGAAGCTCAAACTGTTTGGGCACAGACCTGGATAGTATGATAGAGCTCTGCAGGCTATCTCTACAGTAGGTTGCAACTCCACCCCCTTTGGCAGTTCTATCTAGACGGAAAATGTTATAGTTGGGGATGGTAATTTCAGAATTTTTGGTGGCCTTCCTAAGCCAGGATTCAGACACTGCTAGAACATCAGGGTTGGCGGAGTGTGCTAACGCAGTGAATAACTCAAACTTAGGAAGTAGACTTCTGATATTTACATGCAGGAAACCAAGGCTTTTGCGATTACAGAAGTCAGCAAATGATAGCGCCTGGGGAGTAGGAGTGATACTGAGGGCTGCAGGGCCTGGGTTAGCCTCTACATCACCGGAGGAACAGAGGAGGACTAGAATAAGGATACGGCTAAAGGCTTTAAGAACTGGTCTTCTAGTGCGTTGGGTACATAGAATAAAGGGGGCAGATTTCCGGGCGTTGTAGAAAAGATTCAGGGCATTATGTACAGACAACGATATGGAAGGATATGAGTAAAGTGGAGGTAAACCTAAGCGTTGGGTAACAATGAAAGAGATAGCATCACTGGAGGCACCAATTGAGTCGGTCTCCGCGTGTATGGGGGGTGGGACAAAGGAGCTATCTAAGGCAGGTTTAGCTGGGCTGGGGGATCTACAGTGAAATAGTACAATTAGAAATAACCGAAACAACAATAAGCTAACCATATTGAGATGGGAGAGAGGCATAAAGCAATCACGGTGTAATTTGAGAGAGCTAAGACAACAGCTGGTAATGACGACACAGTTTGGGCTGAGGCTAAACATAAACAGGATGCGGTACCGTAAAAAGGAACAGTCCAGCAGGCATCAGCTGTATAGCTGAGTTATCATAAGGTCCGGTGAACAGCAATAGGATAGTTCGGGGGCTGCTAAAGCACTAGCGTGTGCTAGCGGGCCGGGGCTAGCAGATGGAATCTTCGTGGTCGACGTGGTAACGGGAAGCCTGTTGTAATCACATCAGACGATTTTGTCGGCAGACCAGTCGTGTAGGATCGGCGGGGCTCCGTGTCAACACTAGGTGGTCCCGTCCGGTTGACGTAGAGGTAGATAGTCGGGAGATGGGCCTAGGTCAGGATGATTAGCCAGACCACAATGTCCATTTTGTTGCAGCTAGCTGGTAGCGATGAATCCGGAGTTAAAGGTCCAGTGATTCAGTGATTCCGGCAGAAGAACTGATATGTTCTGGGTCGATAACGCGCTGTGCAGACAGTGCAGACTGGCCGAATAATAGTCCAGACTAGAGCTGGCTGGTGGGTGGTGCAGGCCACGGACAATGGTGAAAAAACCGCTAACGGTAGCTGATAGCTAGTAGCTAGTTAGCTGGCTACTCCTGTCCGGTAGACCTAGAGGTAGATATGAGCTTGGCTCTAGGCTAGCTCGAGGCTAACTGGTGCTTGCATCGGGGGCAGTGGTGAATTAGCCAGACAGCAACATCCATTCGGTTGCGGCTAGCTAGTTGCGATCCGGTGATTAATGTCCAGTGATTAAATTATTCCCGCAGAAAATCCAATGTTCTTGGTGAAATACCGCTAACTGTGGCTAATAGCAAGTAGCTAGTTAGCTGGCTAGCTAGTTTCAACTGGAGATTCTAGATAAAAGGTAAGTCAATAATAGAATCCGTTCCACATTGAGTGAGGCGGGTTGCAGGAAATGAAAAGTCTGATTGGGAAATATGTACGAAAAATACAAAAAAAACAGGGTATTTACAGGCTATTTACAGACACACGACAAAAACAGGACTGCACTACTACGCCATCTTGGACACATCCAGTATCAGGAGAGTATCAGAACAGTATCAGAATAGTATCAGGATAGTATCAGAACAGTATCAGGATAGTATCCGGATAGTATCAGGATAGTATCGGAACAGTATCAGGATAGTATCCGGATAGTATCAGGATAGTATCAGGATAGTATCGGAACAGTATCAGGATAGTATCAGGTCCCCTCAGGAATATGGTAATGTCAAATGGACACCCGTTAGCCATAACCATAATAGATATAGAATAATAAACATAATAATAACATAACATAATAGTAATATAATAATAAACGTTATAATAACCATAACCATTATGGTAATATAATAATAAACATAATAATAACCATAACCATTATAGTAACATGATAATAAACATAACCATGGTTTTCTTCTACAAAGCATACTTTTCCAGATATTTGGCTCCCATGGATATTTCAGCGTATGGAGGATTTGTAGTTTAAATAAAATCTGCAATGCTAAAGAAAGAAAATCATCTCTAAATGTCTTCCCAAGGAGTAAAGACTATGGCGAGAGTGGGGAGAGAGCTGGAAGTTGATCCATGATAGATCCATTCACAGGTCTGGGATGACTATACAGGGAAGAGAGAAGAGAGTGGCTTTGGTTCATGTGGACTACACAAGAGTATTTATTTCCATTCCAACAGGAACCGCATGCAGTTCTATCTAATTAAACTTTATTGGCAGCGTAGATGATGTAACGAACGAGGTACCTTCCAAGTGCCTGAGATTTACTGCAGCTCCATGGAGCAGCTTTGATGTGTTCTTTGCGTTGCTAAAATACGACTCCCCATACACACTGATGCATGAAATACAGGCAGCAGGCTTCAACTCGTGAAACAACGTGACTACAGAGCAGAGTGGAATAAAGATATACAGTATGTAAGTCTAAGACTTTTCTACATTAAAATGTTAACGCTAAAACTAACTTATAGATATGGCGGAAAGTGGAAAACGATTTGACGATTTATGGTGTCGCCCCATAATTAGAAAATGAAAATGACAGGTTGAGAGGGACATTTATGAGAGCGCAAACAAATAGCCAATATTGTTTTATGGAGAAAGTGCAACAGAACATTAACTGGCATAAACTGTACTCTGAGAGAATACCCTCATATGCTTCTACTAACTAGGCAATGTAGACTGTAAAAACTCATTGGGGGTACTCTATTCCCTGTTTGAACACATTTTGAAGGACGAGGTAATGCTAGAGGAGATGAGTCCCTCAATGAGTCCTTTGTAAGGTTGTCTATAAAAAGAGCACTTTGGCACAAGGAGTCTGATGAATCACAGCTTTCGTTTCCCCCTCCCTCCATCCATGCAACTTTGCTTACCAAACCCATGCAGCCTGTATATGTGTAGTAGAGAAAAGGAGGAGGAGTGGGTTAGGGTTAGGTAGTGGTACTGTATGATGGGGGACCCCTAATTAATACAAATACATACAGTACCACTACCCACTCCTCCTCCTCCTCCTCCTCCTCCTCCTCCTCCTCCTCCATCCCTTCCTCCCTCCTCCTCCTCCTCCATCCCTTCCTCCCTCCTCCTCTTCCTCCATCCCTTCCTCCCTCCCTCCTCCTCCTGCTCCTCCTCCCCCCTCGCTCCTCCTCCTTTTTTCCACTACATACCATTTTCAGGGTACATAGAGGACATATTGAGGTATAGCACAAATGATGAATGGAAACAAATATATAACAAACTAAACAAAACTAGCAAGTGAGCAAATCCCTCCTGCTTTCTTCCAGATCAATCAGACTGGGGCTGGGGCTTGGGTTGGACTGGGGCTGGGGTTGGACTGGGTCTGGGGTTAGACTGGGTCTGGAGTTGGACTGGGGCTGGGGCTTGGGTTGGACTGGGGCTGGGGTTGGACTGGGTCTGGGGTTAGACTGGGTCTGGGGTTGGACTGGGTCTGGAATTGGACTGGGGCTGGAATTGGACTGGGGCTGGGGCTGGGGCTAGGGCTGGGGCTTGGGTTGGACTGGGGCTGGGGCTTGGGTTGGACTGGGGCTGGGGTTGGACTGGGTCTGGGGTTAGACTGGGTCTGGAGATGGACTGGGTCTAATGTCTGGCTCAAATAATGTGTGTCTGGTGACCTACAAAGAAGGGGGGTCCCTCATTTACTTCTACAGATGTAGGATCTTAATTTGATCACTCACTGAAAACCTGCACTAACACACGGTTATATTATCAGTACTCCACTTTTCATGTAGCCTCATTTTGACCAGCTAATAGCCAAACCAGCAATCACACAACATTATAGACTAAACTTTCAAATCCTATAGGATAATTTTTTGCTTCGACAATACAGGTCATTTTAAGATCCTACATCTGTACATGTCTGTCATTGGAGGTATGGTGGCCAAAAGGCTAGTGGAATGGGCACTGAGAGCCATCCCAGTCCACATGTAGAAGCCTTTGAGTCATTTTTATATTCCAGTACATCCACTCATCCACTCCCAGAGTGTTTCCCAACCAGCCGCCGTGGCTGATGTCGTGACCAGATAATCATCTGGTAATTGTCTCAATATTTCTGCTGTTTGCATGGGAGGGAGAGAAGAGCTCTACTCAACATTTTCCAGGTCATTGGTCTCTAGCTGAGGTCATGAGGGGGACGGAGCTTGGGAGAGGAGGGGGGGTCAGTGATTTAGAGTAATGACTGCTGTATGTGGTGGTATGTCTGCCTGCTCCTGTTCTGCTGGGCCTGCTACTTTCCAGCTCTTTCAAACGCTCTGGTAACAGTTTAGCACCTCAACTGGCCCTGGGGGCAGCAAATGCGCCAGGCACTGGGACTGGTCTGGGCTGGCATAGGAGATGTGATATGAGAGGGGAGTACAGTAGTAGGCTATTGTGGGAGAAACACCTGTTTTCCATAACCTCTTATGTATTCTACTGAAACATCAGGGATTCCAACTGTAAAATCCAACGAGTGAGGTGAGCTAGCTATACAATCTAATTTCTCTTCTTTTCATTCCAGCCCACGGTTATTTTTTATATACAGTGCATTCGGAAAGTTTTTAGACCCCTTGACTTTTTCCACATTTTGTTATGTTACAGCCTTATTCTAAAATGTATTTAAAAAATTGTTTTTTCCCCCTCATCAATCTACACACAACACCCCATAATGACAAAGCAAAAACAGAAAATCCAAAACGGAACAATCACATTAACTTAAGTATTCAGACCCTTTACTCAGTACGTTGTTGAAGCACCTTTGACAGTGACTACAGCATTGAGTCTTCTTGGGTAGGACGCTACAAGCTTGGCACACATGTATTTGGGGAATTTCTCCCATTCTTCTCTGCAGATCTTCTCAAGCTCTGTAAGGTTGGATGGGGAGCGTCGCTGCACAGCTATTTTCAGGTCTCTCCAGAGATATTCGATCGGGTCCAGGTACAGGCTCTGGCTGGGCCACTCAAGGACATTCAGAGACTTGTCCCGAAGCAACTCCTGCATTGTCTTGGCTGTGTGCTTAGGGTCGTTGTCCTGTTGGAAGGTGAACCTTTGCCCCAGTCTGAGTTCCTAAGCTTTTCATCAAGGATCTCTCTGTAATTTGCTCCATTAATCTTTCCCTCGATCCTGACTAGTCTCCCAGTCTCTGCCGCTGAAAAACATCCCCACAGCATGATGCTGCCACCACCATGCTTTACCGTAGGGATGGTGCCAGGTTTCCTCCAGACGTGACGCTTGGCATTCAGGCCAAAGAGTTCAATCTTGGTTTCATCAGACCAGAGAATCTTGTTTCTCATGGTCTGGGAGTCCTTTAGGTACCTCTTGGCAAACTCCAAGCGGGCTGTCATGTGCTTTTTACTGAGGAGTGGCTGCCATCTGGCCACTCTACTATAAAGGCCTGATTGGTGGAGTGCTGCAGAGATGGTTGTCCTTCTGGAAGGTTCTCCCATCTCCACAGAGGAACTCTGGAGCTCTCAACATTGCTGCAACTTAGAACTTAGTTGGTTAGCTTTAGCTACCTACGGATTCATGCATGGTGGCTAGCTATGACTATCAGTTTGTATTGTTAGTAGTATTGGTTGGGATTATGGTTAATTGTTTAACTAGCTAGCTTGCTACATGTCTAAACAAAATACTCAACTATCCAAGTAACCATGTCACTGTACCATTTACACATTACATTTACATTTTCGTCATTTAGCAGACGCTCTTATCCAGAGCGACTTACGAAATGGTGCATTCACCTTATGATAGCCAGTGGGACAACCACTTTACAAAAGTGTTTTTTTATTTTTTTTTATTTTTTTATATATATATATATGTTTTGGGGTGGGGTAAGGGGGGGTAGAAGGATTACTTTATCCTATCCCAGGTATTCCTTAAAGAGGTGGGGTTTCAAGTGTCTCTGGAAGGTGGTGAGTGACTCCGATGTCCTGGCGTCGTGAGGGAGCTTGTTCCACCATTGGGGTGCCAGAGCAGCGAACAGTTTTGACTGGGCTGAGCGGTAACTGTGCTTCCGCAGAGGTAGGGGAGCCAGCAGGCCAGAGGTGGATGAATGCAATGCCCTCATTTGGGTGTAGGGACTGATCAGAGCCTGAAGGTACGGAGGTGCCGTTCCCCTCACAGCGCCGTAGGCAAGCACCATGGTCTTGTAGCAGATGCGAGCTTCAACTGGAAGCCAGTGGAGTGTGTGGAGGAGCGGGGTGACTTGAGAGATCTTGGGAAGGTTGAACACCAGACGGGCTGTGGCGTTCTGGATGAGTTGTAGGGGTTTAATGGCACAGGAAGGGAGCCCAGCCAACAGTGAGTTGCAGTAATCCAGACGGGAGATGACAAGTGCCTGGATTAGGACCTGTGCCGCTTCCTGTGTAAGGCAGGGTCATACTCTGCGAATGCTGTAGAGCATGAACCTACAGGATCGGGTCACCGCCTTGATGTTAGCGGAGAACGACAGGGTGTTGTCCAAGGTCACACCAAGGCTCTTTGCACTCAGGGGGGAGGACACAACGGAGTTGTCAACTGTGATGGTGAGATCATGGAATGGGCAGTCCTTCCCCAGGAGGAAGAGCAGCTCCATCTTGCCGAGGTTCAGCTTGAGGTGGTGATCCGTCATCCACACTGATATGTCTGCCAGACATGCAGAGATGCGATTCGCCACCTGGTTATCAGAAGGGGGAAAGGAGAAGATTAATTGTGTGTCGTCTGCGTAGCAATGATAGGAAAGGCCATGTGAGGATATGACAGAGCCAAGTGACTTGGTGTTTTGCGAGAATAGGAGAGGGCCTAGAACTGAGCCCTGGGGGACACCAGTGGTGAGAGCACGTGGTGCGGAGACAGATTCTCGCCACGCCACCTGGTAGGAGCGACCTGTCAGGTAGGACGCAATCCAAGAGTGAGCCGCGCCGGAGATGCCCAACTCGGAGAGGGTGGAGAGGAGGATCTGATGGTTCACAGTATCAAAGGCAGCAGATAGGTCTAGAAGGACGAGAGCAGAGGAGAGAGAGTTAGCTTTAGCAGTGTGGAGAGCCTCCGTGACACAGAGAAGAGCAGTCTCAGTTGAATGACCAGTCTTGAAACCTGACTGGTTTGGATCAAGAAGGTCATTCTGAGAGAGATAGCAAGAGAGCTGGCTAAAGCCGGCACGCTCAAGAGTTTTGGAGAGAAAAGAATGAAGGGATACTGGTCTGTAGTTGTTGACATCGGAGGGATCGAGTGTAGGTTTTTTGAGAAGGGGTGCAACTCTCGCTCTCTTGAAGTCGGAAGGGACATAGCCAGTGGTCAAGGATGAGTTGATGAGCAAGGTGAGGTAAGGGAGAAGGTCTCCAGAAATGGTCTGGAGAAGAGAGGAGGGGATAGGGTCAAGCAGGCAGGTTGTTGGGTGGCCGGCCGTCACAAGTTACAAGATTTCATCTGGAGAGAGAGGGGATAAAGAAGTCAAAGCATAGTGTAGGGCAGTGTGAGCAGGACCAGTGGTGTCATTTGACTTAAACGAGGATCGGATGTCGTCAACCTTCTTTTCAAAATGGTTGACGAAATCATCCACAGAGAGGGAGGAGGGGGGAGGGGGAGGGGAATTCAGCAGGGAGGAGAAGGTGGCAAAGAGCTTCTTAGGGTTAGAGGCAGATGCTTGGAATTTAGAGTGGTAGAAAGTGGCTTTAGCAGCAGAAACAGAGGAAGAAAATGTAGAGAGGAGGGAGTGAAAAGATGCCAGGTCCGCAGGGAGTCTAGTTTTCCTCCATCTCCGCTCTGCTGCCCGGAGACTTGTTCTGTGAGCTCGCAATGAGTCGTCTAGCCACAGAGCAGGAGGGGAGGACGGAGCCGGCCGGAAGGATAGGGGAAATAGAGAGTCAAAGGATGCAGAAAGGGAGGAGAGGATGGTTGAGGAGGCAGAATCAGGAGATTGGAGGGAGAAGGATTGAGCAGAGGGAAGAGATGATAGGATGGAAGAGGAGAGAGTAGCGGGAGAGAGAGAGCGAAGGTTACGACGGCGCATTACCATCTGAGTAGGGGCAGAGTGAGTAGTGTTGGAGGAGAGCGAGAGAGAAAAGGATACAAAGTAGTGGTCGGAGACTTGGAGGGGAGTTGCAGTGAGATTAGTAGAAGAACAGCATCTAGTAAAGATGAGGTCAAGCGTATTGCCTGCCTTGTGAGTAGGGGGGGGCAGTGAGAGAGTGAGGTCAAAAGAGGAGAGGAGTGGAAAGAAGGAGGCAGAGAGAAATTAGTCAAAGGTAGACATAGGGAGGTTAAAGTCACCCAGAACTGTGAGGGGTGAGCCATCCTCAGGAAAGGAACTTATCAAGGCGTCAAGCTCATTGATGAACTCTCCAAGGGAACCTGGAGGGCGATAAATGACAAGGATGTTAAGCTTGAATGGGCTAGTGACTGTGACAGCATGGAATTCAAATGAGGAGATAGACAGATGGGTCAGGGGAAAAAGAGAGAATGTCCACTTGGGAGAGATGAGGATTCCTGTGCCACCACCCCGCTGACCAGAGGCTCTCGGGGTATGCGAGAACACATGGTCAGACGAGGAGAGAGCAGTAGGAGTAGCAGTGTTTTCAGTGGTAATCCATGTTTCCGTCAGCGCCAAGAAGTCGAGGGACTGGAGGGTAGCATAGGCTGAGATGAACTCTGCCTTGTTGGCCGCAGAACGGCAGTTCCAGAGGCTGCCAGAGACCTGGAACTCCACGTGGGTCATGCGTGCAGGGACCACCAGGTTAGTGTGGCAGCAGCCACGCGGTGTGAGGCGTTTGTATAGCCTGTGCGGAGAGGAGAGAACAGGGATAGACAGACACATAGTTGACAGGCTACAGAAAATGGCTACAGTAATGCAAAGGAGATCGGAATGAAATGAACTAAACATCTGGGAAAGCAAGAGAGCGGGCCCTCCCTCACTTATGTTTCACTGAAACACCCAACTATAACTCTCCCAACTTCCACCTCAGAAACTATCATTGTTGTAAACTTCAGCGGTTCAATGTTTTCTAGGAATAGACTAACTTAGTTTATTCAGCTAGCTAACTTGGTACAGTATTCTTCCGTGAAAACCGTCCAGGGCACCGAATCCTATGACGCCACAGCCAATTAGCATGCCAGCCTCCAACAACACGGTTTAGCACCAATACTCGGCCACAACAAACCACCAGTGTGTCAACACGCCAAGCAGGACATTCGTGTCCATGTCTAACGTTGTGTAAAGTTCTGGGTTAGTCCCGACAGCTTGAGCGAGTCCGTCGTCAACTTATTCAGCCAGTTAGTTAGCTAGAATAGTTAGCATACTAGCTAGCCATTGCTCTCTGCCAACGAAAAAAATAAACCCTCCTCCCATGGCACGAACACACAGAGAGAGCCAAGCTAACGTTAACTAGTCACCCATGTCCTGAATTCCCTTGAACGTCTCTGGTTACCAGAAAGTAAAAACAAAACACAAATGTAGGTTATAACTTACCCCTAGCAGCTACTGTTAGCCAGCCAAGTGCAAAGCTAGCCACTGAATCGACTTAGCCAGTTCGTGTCTGTTCACTAGGTCGTTCCAGCTATTGTTTAGTTAGCTATCCAGGTAGCAACAAGCTAGCTACATTTCGACCACAGTAGCTACTAACTACCTAACGCCAACGCTTCAGACAATGAGGTTAGAAAAACAGCTGAATGGTAGGCAGCTAGCTGGCATAATTACAGGTACTCTCAAGCGTGAAACAACTATCCACAGTTGCTAATAGTTACCAGTAGCTACCTGCTAGCTAGTCCAGGTAGTGGGTTAGCTAGCCTCGTGCTTCACTGTGCTCAGCCGAATACAATACTTACCTACAATAATTACATACAATAACCTACGATAACTACAATGACCTACGATAACTACCTACAATACCTAACTACAATCTAAATACATGGTTTAAGCTTTACTCCACACCATATAAGCCATATAAGCCAAGCTTACCTCCCGCCAGAGAGAGACACAACATCACCCGACGACTCACAGCACACCTTCTGTATCCAGTGCATGTGACAAATATACTTTGATTTGATATAGTGTGTGTTTACCAGAGACGGTAATGTGAAGAACAACAAGACCTGCACCAAAGTCAGATTAGGATATAGGCCAAGGACTAGATAAAGTGTATTTTTACTACTACTTTTTTCTACTACTTCCACCACTTTTAGGCTTGAACTCTTTGGTTGTTTACTACACTACCTTACTAATTCTGTTTAGCACATGGCCTCACATGTGACTCTTTAAAGAGATGGGTGGGGCTAAGGCTTAAGAGGGTGTGAACAATGCTGAATGGGTGTAAACAAAGAAGAGCTCTCCAGTAGGTGTACCAAAACATTCAAGGGCCATTTTCACAAAAGCAGAATTACTTTCCCATTGTTCCTCAACTGCAGTGTATGATATTTTTTTTTGTTGTTGCTCTGAGTCTCTGCTTTTATCCAATGTAAAAAACACAATTAAACATTTTGCTACATAAGACCGAATCAAAGTGGTGGGTCACATTTTCCATCTTAAACATTAGGAATAAGCAAAGTCTTTGACAGGTGGAAATGGGGTCTTAGAAAACATCCACCAGAAAAAGTCTTAAAAGGTATTAGAAATACATCAAAACACACTGTTGAAGTAAAGACCATTGCCAACTAATATCAACACTTATTTAGTTTAGGATAATTTTTTTCTGCCTTCTGTAAGTTTAAGAAACATTGCCTTGTGCTTTGAAATTCCATTAGGAAATATCCACGTCTTTAAGATTTTTTATAATTTCTCTCCCTCATGAGGAGGGAGAGTAATGAAAGTTCACAGAAGTAACAATGACTGACCCTGGCTGTGATGTGACCCCACACGCTGAGGGTTTTGTATGGAATCACTCACATGTGAATTGTCGGGGGATTGGAGTGATGCGGGGGGATTGGAGTGATCACTCACATGTGAATTGTGGGGGAATTGTAAGGTGTAGGAAGTCATTTTGGAGAGCGACACAATTACTAGATAAGAGACTCATCTCTTCCTGGAAAAAAAGAAAGGACAGGACCTCTGTTAGTCATTCCTCTGGGAAAACAACAACAAGGTTTTGATAAAGTGGGGCCATGAAGTGATACCAGCAAGATGTAGATAAAATATCAACATATTGGACATCAATAAATGCTGAGATAACTGGTGAAAGGAAACAGATTGGTACAGATGTAGGATCTAAATTTGATCACTCTTTTTTTGCTGAGAATTTTTCTGCACCACAGGAAATGCATATACATGATTTACATAAATTCACTGAAAACCCACATTAACACTTGGTTATATTAACATTATTGCACTTTTCATGTAGCCTACTTTTGTCCAGCTAATAGCCTAACCACTGATCAAGCAACATTATGGACTAAACCAGTGATCACCAACCAGTGGATCGCGATTGACTGGTCGATCTCCAAGGCATTCGTAGTAGATCACCAAACATATCTCTGAAAAAACCCAATGATATTGCACTGTTGGTGGTAGGTGCTAAAGCAAAGTTGATACTGTGAGATTTCAAAATGTTTAAAACCATGACTAGAGAGATTGTCTGTCACATCTACTCCCGCTCCCCCGCTCCAGTGCTCCATGTCGCCGGTCTACTAACCACCGGTCCTGGCAACCATCATTACACACACCTGGTCCCCATCGTTACGCACACTTGTACCTCATCGTCACCTTGATTACTTTCCCTTTATTTAGCCCTCAGTAGCCTCAGTCATTCGGCAGTATTGGTTTTGGTCACGTTCAGAACGCTTCTCCTGTTTTGTTAATCTGCCTAATTCATTAAACTCACCTTCTGCACCTGCTTCCTGACTCTCAGTGTATACGTTACACTGTCAACGAATACAGCAAAGAGCTGCTGTTTTTATGAGTGTTAAAGTTCTTACTCAGCACTGTCAACACTTTGTGTTCAACACTTTTATAAGCCATAAAATGCGCATTCTTCCTATTTCCACAACAAGCACTGCAGCTGTAATGAATGAGTAGGAAAGTGTATCGATAGGCTTCCGTTGTTATTA
The DNA here is from genome assembly GCF_964263955.1 of Coregonus lavaretus. NCBI lineage: Eukaryota > Metazoa > Chordata > Actinopteri > Salmoniformes > Salmonidae > Coregonus > Coregonus lavaretus. Next base: position 11,305,258 of record NC_139988.1, read on the forward strand.
TTAGCGGCTTGGGTCTTTTTTAATATTGAGGAATATTTCACTTTCTCAACATGAATTTGTGCATGTCAGCTGGAAGACAGTGTCCATTTTTGGACAGTGTCAGTGGAGGAAAGGGAGAGCTGAGGGATGTTGAGAGGCGGACCATCAGTCTGCTGCTCTCTCCCTCTGCTGAGACGAACCGTCAAATGCAGGCAACACCAGCCCAGTAAAATAAAAATAAAAAGCACATTATCTAATAAAAAGCTAATTGGAGCATTCAAGCAAAGGTTCCAAACCTGACACACTATTCGAACCACACCAGAGCAGAGAAAAGCACCATAGTCTGCACAGGACTGATTTATTCATCCCGCTCCCTCAGCTTTTTATACTGCACCCACCCACACCCGCTGGCTTTCTGTCCGACTCCCACACACTAGGCTTTCTGTCCGACTCCCACCCGCTGGCTTTCTGTCCGACTCCCACCCACTAGGCTTTCTGTCCGACTCCCACCCACTAGGCTTTCTGTCCGACTCCCACCCGCTAGGCTTTCTGTCCGACTCCCACCCGCTAGGCTTTCTGTCCGACTCCCACCCGCTGGCTTTCTGTCCGACTCCCACCCGCTAGGCTTTCTGTCTGACTCCCACCCGCTGGCTTTCTGTCTGACTCCCACCCGCTGGCTTTCTGTCCGACTCCCACCCGCTAGGCTTTCAGTCCGACTCCCACCCGCTGGCTTTCTGTCTGACTCCCACCCGCTGGCTTTCTGTCCGACTCCCACCCGCTGGCTTTCTGTCCGACTCCCACCCGCTGGCTTTCTGTCTGACTCCCACACGCTGGCTTTCTGTCCGACTCCCACCCGCTAGGCTTTCTGTCCGACTCCCACCCGCTAGGCTTTCTGTCCGACTCCCACCCGCTACTGCAAGAACTGGTCCCAGAACCAACCACAGTCCCGCAATGTTATTTTAGACGTATGTGATGACGCAACTCACTTGCCAGTCATGGTCGCAGCAATTTTACGCCCTATAGGCAATATCAAAATGACCAAAAATAACCTAAGAATTAAATTACCAGAGATTCTCAAATGGCCCATTATATTAAAGCTATCAGTATTACTGGGCTATATCAGCCAAATGCTAGACGTAGTTTGAAGAGAGCTGAGTTGGAAACACTTGCAATTTTTATAGCCTACCTTTTAGGAGTGGGACGATTTTTAGACGGAGACAAATTTGGGTGATCAATAGTTATTTCTAGGCAATGTAGTAAACTATAGCCTAGTCATATTTAGGGATTCCCTAGTCATATTTTTTAATGTTCCCTTGGAAAAATAACTGCCCCGTGCTTCTCCGCCCATGCATAGGCTCCTCAGAGGAGGAAGGGGAGTACCATCCTCCTCAGTGAATTAGATAAAACTATACTAAATATATTCACGTCACCAAATAATTGATTAAAACACACTGTTTTGCAATGAAGGTCTACAGTAGCCTCAACAGCACTCTGTAAGGTAGCACCATGGTGTAGCCGGAGGACAGCTAGCTTCTGTCCTCCTCTGGGTACATTGACTTCAATACAAAAACCTAGGAGGCTCATGGTTCTCAACACCTTCTATAGACTTACACAGTAATTATGACAGCTTCCGGAGGATGTCCTCCAACCTATCAGAGCTCTTGCAGCATGAACTGACATGTTGTCCATCCAATCAAAGGATCGGATAATTAATCTAGAGCTGTGTGCGAATACTCATACTAACCGCACTAACCACACTATTTGTGATGTAAATTGAGTATGTATTATGCTTATTGGTCATAGTATGAATATAGTTAATATGCCAAAAGTTTCCGGATGTCGTACTACATTCGCCAAAATCCGAAGTATACAAGCAGCGAACACTATTTCCGTGCTTTTAGGGCCCATATTGCAATTCTCAAGACAATGTGCGTGGCTTCACAACATTTTCAATTTTGAAGAAAATTGCGGAAAATATGCAGACGAAGTCCAACGAGAGCAGATACAAATGTAAGTCCAAAAAGTAAATATTCACTGCTTTAACTAATTATGACAAATGTTAAGAACATGTTGAGCAATGTATTAAAAATGAATGACTTTTCAAATAAGTTACGTTGGCTGACAATTTGTTATCTACGCTAGCCTTACGAATCACATAGCATATCACTATAGCAGTTGCTTGTATGTACAGGTATGTTAGCTAGCTACGTAATGTTAGTTGGCTACTAATACATGGAACTTGCCAGTATATTAACTATACGCTATCTAACTAACTACCCAGTGTTTATTGACTGCTAGACACTTTGTTAGATACTCTCTGCTATACACTCTCTGCTATACACTCTCTGCTAGACACTCTCTGCTAGACACTCTCTGCTAGACACTCTCTGCTAGACACTCTCTGCTAGACACTCTCTGCTAGATACTCTCTGCTAGACACTCTCTGCTAGACACTCTCTGATAGACACTCTCTGCTAGACACTCTCTGCTAGACACTCTCTTAGACAATCTCTGCTAGAAACTCTCTGCTAGACACTCTCAGATAGACACTCTATCTTAGACAATCTCTGCTAGACACTCTCTGCTAGACTCTCTCTGCTAGACACTCTCTGCTAGACACTCTCTGCTAGACACTCTCTGCTAGACACTCTCTGCTAGACACTCTCTGCTAGACACTCAGCTAGACGCTCTCTGCTAGTCTCTCTTTGCTAGACACTCTCTGTTAGAAACTCTCTTTTAGACTCTCTCTGTTAGACACTCTCTAGTTAGACATTCTCTGCTAGACATTCTCTGCTAGACCCTCTCTGCTAGACACTCTCTGCTAGACACTCTCAGTTAGACACTCTCTGTTAGAAACTCTCTGCTAGACTATATGTTAGAAACACTCTTTTAGACACTCTCTGCTAGACACTCTCTGTTAGACACTCTCTGTTAGATACTCTCTGTTGGACACTCTCTGTTGGACACTCTCTGTTGGACACTCTCTGTTAGACACTCTCTGTTAGACACTCTCTGTTAGACACTCTCTGTTAGACACTCTCTGTTAGACACTCTCTGCTAGACACTCTCTGCTAGACACTCTCTGCTAGACACTCTCTGCCACACACTCTCTGCTAGACACTCTCTGCTAGACTCTCTCTGCTAGACAATCTCTGCTAGACACTCTCTGTTAGACACTCTCTGTTAGAAACTCTCTGCTAGACTCTCTCTGTTAGACAATCTCTACTCGACACTCTCTGTTAGACACTCTCTGATAGACACTCTCTGCTAGAAACTCTCTGCTAGACACTCTCAGATAGACACTCTATCTTAGACAATCTCTGCTAGACACTCTCTGCTAGACTCTCTCTGCTAGACACTCTCTGCTAGACACTCTCTGCTAGACACTCTCTGCTAGACACTCTCTGCTAGACACTCTCTGCTAGACACTCAGCTAGACGCTCTCTGCTAGTCTCTCTTTGCTAGACACTCTCTGTTAGAAACTCTCTTTTAGACTCTCTCTGTTAGACACTCTCTAGTTAGACATTCTCTGCTAGACATTCTCTGCTAGACCCTCTCTGCTAGACACTCTCTGCTAGACACTCTCAGTTAGACACTCTCTGTTAGAAACTCTCTGCTAGACTATATGTTAGAAACACTCTTTTAGACACTCTCTGCTAGACACTCTCTGTTAGACACTCTCTGTTAGATACTCTCTGTTGGACACTCTCTGTTGGACACTCTCTGTTGGACACTCTCTGTTAGACACTCTCTGTTAGACACTCTCTGTTAGACACTCTCTGTTAGACACTCTCTGTTAGACACTCTCTGCTAGACACTCTCTGCTAGACACTCTCTGCTAGACACTCTCTGCCACACACTCTCTGCTAGACACTCTCTGCTAGACTCTCTCTGCTAGACAATCTCTGCTAGACACTCTCTGTTAGACACTCTCTGTTAGAAACTCTCTGCTAGACTCTCTCTGTTAGACAATCTCTACTCGACACTCTCTGTTAGACACTCTCTGATAGACACTCTCTGATAGACACTCTCTGCTAGACACTCTCAGACAGACACTCTCAGACAGACACTCTCAGACAGACACTCTCAGACAGACACTCTCGGACAGACACTCTTAGACAGAAACTCTCTGTTGGACACTCTCTGTTAGAAACTCTCTGTTCGAAAATCTCTTTTAGACACTCTCTGCTAGATACGCTCTGCTAGACACTCTCTGCTAGACACTCTCTGCTAGACACTCTCTGCTAGACACTCTCTGCTAGACACTCTCTGCTAGACACTCTCTGCTAGACACTCTCTGCTAGACTCTCTCTGCTAGACACTCTCTGTTAGACACTCTCTGTTAGAAACTCTCTGCTAGACTCTCGCTGCTAGACAATCTCTGCTCGACACTCTCTGTTAGACACTCTCTGATAGACACTCTCTGCTAGACACTCTCTGCTAGACACTCTCAGACAGACACTCTCAGACAGACACTCTATTTTAGACACTCTCTGTTGGACACTCTCTGTTAGAAACTCTCTGTTAGAAAATCTATTTTAGACACTCTCTGCTAGACACTCTCTGCTAGACACTCTCTGCTAGACACTCTCTGCTATACACTCTCTTCTAGACACTCTCTGCTAGACACTCTCTGCTACACTCTCTGCTAGACCCTCTCTTAGACAATCTCTGCTAGACACGCTCTGCTAGAAACACACTGTTAGAGACTGTCTGCTGGACACTGTCACGGTTTCGGCCGAGGCTGCTCCTCTTCCTTGTTCGGGCGGACTTCGGCGGTCGTCGTCTCCGGAGTACTAGCTGCCACCGTTCTATGTTTCTTGTTCTTTTGGTTTTGTCTGTTCATAACACCTGTCCCTTATTTGTGTCTTGATTGTTCCCCTTATTTAGTTTGTTTGTTTGGGTCAGGTGTTATGCGTGATTGTTTTTGTCAGCCTGCCTCTTGGAGTTTGTTCTCTCGTTGTGTATTTACGAGAGCTCGCACTGTGTGCGCTTTTCCTTGTTTTCTCGCACTGTGTATTTTCGTGCGTAATTGTTCGCGCCACCCGGTTGGGTTGGCGACGTATACTTGTGTTTTGGACTCAGTAAAGTTCTGTTGACGTCCTCCTGGTTTCCTGCGCCTGATTCCTATCATCCACCTACACCACTCTGACAGAATCACGCATCTCAATGGAATCAGCAGGAGCGACCGCGCCGACCGCCGATATGGACGAACGTCTTCGTGGTCAGGAGGACCGAATGAACCAGGTCTGTCACGCCCTAGAGAGGGTGATGAACACTCTACACCGATGGGAGACCAGCGGGGTGCCCACACCTCCAACCACCGACCCAGCTCCAGCGGTCAGCCCTCCGGTTTCATCTCCGGAACCCAGTGGGATTCGGCTCTCGCTCCCGAGGGCGTACGACGGCTCCACCGCCGGGTGTCAAGGGTTCCTGCTGCAGGTGGAGCTCTACCTCGCCACCGTACACCCGGCGCCCTCGGGACACGAGAGCGTCTCAGCCCTCATCTCCTGTCTCACCGGCAAGGCGTTGGAGTGGGCCAACGCCGAGTGGAGGAGAATGGACGCCGCAACCACGAACTATGCGGAGTTCTCCCGCCGCTTCCGTGCTGTATTCGACCATCCACCAGAAGGGAAGGCGGCGGGGGAACGTCTGTTCTACCTCCGACAGGGGATGAGGAGCGCACAGGACTTTGCCTTAGAGTTCCGGACCCTAGCGGCTGATGCAGGGTGGAATGAGCGGGCCCATATTGACCATTTCCGCTGCAGCCTCCGAGAGGACGTCCAGCGAGAGTTGGCGTGCAGGGACACGTCGCTAACTTTCGACCAACTGGTCGACATGGCCATCCGGCTGGATACCCTGCTCGCCACCCGTGGGCGTCCCGGAGGGGGGGGTTCGCCCATTCCACTCTCCAGCGCCTCCGAGCCGAGTCCTATGGAGCTCGGGGGTGCTGGCGCTAGGGAAAGGAGGAGGAGGAGCCCACGGGGACCCGGCCCTTGCACCAACTGTGGTCGTGGAGGGCACACTGCGGCTAGGTGCTGGGGCGGGTCCTCCAGGGGAGGAGATGGCAGGTCTAGCATTGGGGGGTCCCCCCAGGTGAGTAGGCGCCCTGCTTACCCAGAGCTTTCTGTCGTGCACCTAACCTTGCCTGTTTGTTTCCCACAGGTTGCACCTCGTTCCCAGCATAAGGCGCTGGTAGATTCAGGCGCAGCTGGGAATTTTATAGATCGCCAGTTCTGTTTAGAGTTAGGGATTCCCCTTCTTCCAGTGGATAAGCCTTTCCCCGTCCATGCCCTAGATAGCCGTCCGTTAGGGTCTGGGTTGATTAGGGAGGTCACAGCACCACTTCAGATGATGGCGCAGGAGGGTCATGAGGAGAGAATTCAGCTTTATCTGATTGACTCTCCTGCGTATCCGGTGGTGCTGGGTCTTCCCTGGTTGATGACTCATGACCCTATTATTGGGTGGCGAGAGAAAGCTCTTAAAGGGTGGTCTGCTCAATGTGAGGGGCGGTGTCTGGGTGTTTCCATAGGGGCGACCTCGGTGGAGAGTCCGAATCTAATGCCAGCACTGCAGATTCCCCCCGAGTATGAGGATTTGGCATTGGCGTTCAGTAAGACTAGGGCTGCGCAGCTGCCGCCTCATAGACGGGGGGATTGTGCGATAGATCTCCAGTCAGGCGCAGCTCTCCCGCGGAGCCATGTGTATCCCTTGTCTCAAGAGGAGAAGAAATCTATGGAGACATACATCTCTGAGTCTCTTAGACAGGGATACATACGGCCCTCCGTTTCACCCGTTTCCTCAAGTTTCTTTTTTGTGAAGAAGAAGGATGGAGGTCTGCGGCCGTGTATTGATTACCGCGGTCTCAATCAGATCACAGTGAAGTACAGCTATCCACTTCCTCTGATTGCGACTATGACGGAGTCACTGCACGGTGCGCAGTTCTTTACAAAATTGGATCTTAGGAGCGCATATAACTTGGTGCGCATCCGAAAGGGCGATGAATGGAAGACAGCGTTTAGCACGACTTCCGGGCACTACGAGTATCTAGTCATGCCATATGGGTTGATGAATGCTCCCTCAGTCTTCCAATCCTTCGTTGATGAGATTTTCCGGGACATGCAGGGACAGGGAGTGGTTGTGTACATCGACGACATTCTGGTGTATAGTCCTACCCGTGCTGAGCATGTAGCCCTGGTGCGCCGAGTATTGCGGAGGCTGTTGGAGCATGACCTATATGTCAAGGCAGAGAAATGTCTGTTTTTTCAGAAGTCGGTCTCCTTTCTGGGTTACCAGTTATCTGCGTCAGGGGTGAAGATGGAGGTAGACCGGGTGTCAGCTGTGCGTAATTGGCAGACCCCAACCACTGTGAAGGAGGTGCAACGGTTCTTGGGTTTTGCGAATTACTACCGGAGGTTTATCCGGGGTTTTGGACAGGTGGCAGCTCCCATAACGTCTCTGTTAAAGGGGGGTCCGGTGCGCTTGCGGTGGTCAGCTGAGGCGGACAGGGCATTTGGGAGACTGAAGGACCTGTTTACCTCGGCGCCGGTGTTGGCGCATCCGGATCCCTCTTTACCGTTCCAAGTAGAGGTGGACGCGTCAGAGGCCGGGATAGGGGCCGTTCTTTCCCAGCGTTCTGGTACTCCACCTAAACTCCGTCCCTGTGCGTTCTACTCTAAGAAGCTCAGTCCGGCGGAGCGGAATTATGACGTAGGAGACAGGGAGCTGTTAGCCGTGGTACAGGCCCTAAAGGTGTGGCGGCATTGGCTCGAGGGGGCTCAACACCCTTTCCTCATTCAAACTGACCATCGTAACCTGGAGTACATCCGGGCAGCTAGGAGACTGAATCCTCGCCAGGCTCGTTGGACTATGTTCCTGGCCCGGTTTGTGTTTAAGATCACATACATCCCGGGGTCCCAGAACGGGAAGGCAGATGCTCTGTCCCGGCGGTATGACGCAGAGGAGAGGTCAGTTGAGTCCACGCCCATACTACCGGAGTCTTGTCTGGTTGCTCCGGTGGTGTGGGAGGTTGATGGTGAGATCGAGCGGGCGTTACGCACCGACCCGAGTCCTCCTCAGTGTCCAGTGGGTCGGACGTACGTTCCGCTCGAGATACGCGATCGCCTCATTTGTTGGGCTCATACGTCCCCCTCCTCTGGCCATCCGGGTATCGGCCGGACAGTGCACTGCCTTAGCACGAAGTACTGGTGGCCAACGTTAGCTAGGGATGTGAGGATTTATGTCTCCTCCTGTTCGGTGTGTGCCCAGTGTAAGGCGCCCAGACATTTGCCCAGGGGTAAGTTACAACCCCTGCCTATTCCACAACGACCCTGGTCCCACCTCTCGGTGGATTTTGTTACCGACCTTCCCCCCTCACAGGGGAATACTACCATCCTGGTCGTTGTGGATAGGTTCTCGAAGGCCTGTCGTCTCCTTCCCATGCCGGGTCTACCCACTGCCCTACAGACCGCTGAGGCTCTGTTCACCCATGTCTTCCGGCATTACGGGGTACCCGAGGATATAGTGTCTGACCGAGGCCCCCAGTTCACCTCTAGAGTGTGGAGGGCATTTATGGAACGGTTGGGGGTGTCGGTAAGCCTTACCTCGGGTTACCACCCGGAGAGTAATGGGCAGGTTGAACGTGTCAACCAGGATGTGGGTAGGTTTCTGAGGTCATACTGTCAGGGCCGGCCGGAGGAGTGGGCGAGATATGTGCCCTGGGCCGAGATGGCACAGAACTCTCTTCGCCACTCCTCCACCCAACTAACCCCGTTTCAGTGTGTGTTGGGGTACCAGCCGGTGCTGGCACCATGGCATGAGAGCCAGATCGAGGCCCCCGCTGTGGATGAGTGGGTAAGGCGCTCGGAGGAGACGTGGGACGCTGCACACGTCCATCTGCAGCGTGCCATACGTCGACAGAAGACGAGCGCCGACCTACACCGCAGTGAGGGGCCAGTGTACGCACCTGGAGATCGAGTCTGGCTCTCAACCAGAAACCTGCCCCTCCGCCTGCCCTGCCGGAAGCTGGGTCGGCGGTTTGTGGGGCCGTTTAAAGTCCTGAGGAGATTGAACGAGGTGAGTTATAGGTTAGAACTACCTGTTGACTACAAAAATATTAACCCCTCGTTCCATGTGTCTCTCCTCAGGCCGGTGGTAGCTGGTCCACTCCAGGACTTTGAGATTGAGGAGACTCCTCCGCCCCCGTTGGACATCGAGGGGGCTCCGGCGTACACCGTGAGGTCCATCCTGGATTCTAGACGCCGGATGGGGGGTCTTCAATATCTCGTGGAGTGGGAGGGGTACGGTCCGGAGGAGCGGTGCTGGGTGCCAAGGAGGGACGTGTTAGACCAGTCCCTACTGACCGATTTCCATCGGGGTCATCCTGCGCGCCCTGCTCCGCGTCGTCCGGGTCGTCCTCGAGCTCCGGGTCGGCGCACGGCTGGAGCCGCGCGTCAAGGGGGGGGGTACTGTCACGGTTTCGGCCGAGGCTGCTCCTCTTCCTTGTTCGGGCGGACTTCGGCGGTCGTCGTCTCCGGAGTACTAGCTGCCACCGTTCTATGTTTCTTGTTCTTTTGGTTTTGTCTGTTCATAACACCTGTCCCTTATTTGTGTCTTGATTGTTCCCCTTATTTAGTTTGTTTGTTTGGGTCAGGTGTTATGCGTGATTGTTTTTGTCAGCCTGCCTCTTGGAGTTTGTTCTCTCGTTGTGTATTTACGAGAGCTCGCACTGTGTGCGCTTTTCCTTGTTTTCTCGCACTGTGTATTTTCGTGCGTAATTGTTCGCGCCACCCGGTTGGGTTGGCGACGTATACTTGTGTTTTGGACTCAGTAAAGTTCTGTTGACGTCCTCCTGGTTTCCTGCGCCTGATTCCTATCATCCACCTACACCACTCTGACAGACACTCTCTGCTAGACACTCTCTGCTAGACACTCTCTGCTAGACACTCTCTGCTAGACACTCTCAGATAGACACTCTCTCTTAGACAATCTCTGCTAGACACTCTCTGCTAGACACTCTCTGCTAGACACTCTCTGCTAGACACTCTCTGCTAGACACTCTCTGCTAGACACTCTCAGATAGACACTCTCTCTTAGACAATCTCTGCTAGACACTCTCTGCTAGACACTCTCTGCTAGACACTCTCTGCTAGACACTCTCTGCTAGACACTCTCTGCTAGACATTCTCTGCTAGACACTCAGCTAGATGCTCTCTGCTAGTCTCTCTTTTCTAGACACTCTCTGTTAGAAACTCTCTTTTAGACTCTCTCTGTTAGACACTCTCTAGTTAGACACTCTCTGCTAGACACTCTCTGCTAGACACTCTCTGCTAGACACTCTCTGTTAGACACTCTCTGTTAGACACTCTCTGTTAGAAACTCTCTGTTAGACACTCTCTGTTGGACACTCTCTCTTAGACACTCTCTGTTAGACACTCTCTGTTTGACACTCTCTGTTATACACTCTCTGTTAGACACTCTCTGTTAGACACTCTCTGCTAGAAACTCTCTGCTAGACACTATCTGCTAGACACTCTCTGCTAGACACTCTCTGCTAGACACTCTCTGCTATACTCTATCTTCTAGACACTCTCTGTTACACACTCTCTATTAGACACTCTGTTAGAAACTCTCTGCTAGACTCTCTCTGCTAGACAATCTCTGCTCGACACTCTCTGTTAGACACTCTCTGATAGACACTCTCTGCTAGACACTCTCTGCTAGACACTCTCTTTTAGACACTCTGTTGGACACTCTCTGTTAGAAACTCTCTGTTAGAAAATCTCTTTTAGACACTCTCTGCTAGATACGCTCTGCTAGAAACTCTCTGTTAGACACTCTCTGTTGGACACTCTCTGTTAGACACTCTCTGTTAGACACTCTCTGTTTGACACTCTCTGTTATACACTCTCTGTTAGACACTCTCTGTTAGACACTCTCTGCTAGAAACTCTCTGCTAGACACTATCTGCTAGACACTCTCTGCTAGACACTCTCTGCTAGACACTCTGCTATACTCTATCTTCTAGACACTCTCTGTTAGACACTCTCTGTTAGACACTCTCTGTTTGACACTCTCTGTTATACACTCTCTGTTAGACACTCTCTGTTAGAAACTCTCTGCTAGACTCTCTCTGCTAGACAATCTCTGCTCGACACTCTCTGTTAGACACTCTCTGATAGACACTCTCTGCTAGACACTCTCTGCTAGACACTCTCTTTTAGACACTCTGTTGGACACTGTCTGTTGGACACTCTCTGTTAGAAACTCTCTGTTAGAAAATCTCTTTTAGACACTCTCTGCTAGATACGCTCTGCTAGACACTCTCTGCTAGACACTCTCTGCTAGACACTCTCTGATAGACACTCTCTGCTAGACACTCTCTGCTAGACACTCTCTGTTAGACACTCTCTGCTAGACTCTCTCTGCTAGACTCTCTCTGCTAGACACTCTCTGCTAGAAACTCTCTGCTAGACACTCTCTGCTAGACACTCTCTGCTAGACACTCTCTGATAGACACTCTCTGCTAGACACTCTCTGCTAGACACTCTCTGCTAGACACTCTCTGCTAGACTCTCTCTGCTAGACTCTCTCTGCTAGACACTCTCTGCTAGAAACTCTCTGCTAGACACTCTCTGTTAGACACTCTCTGTTAGAAACTCTCTGTTAGAAACTCTCTGTTAGACACTCTCTGTTAGAAACTCTCTTTTAGAAACTATCTGTTAGACACTCTCTGTTAGACACTCTCTGCTAGACACTCTCTGTTAGACACTCTCTGTTCGACACTCTCTGCTAGACACTCTCTGCTAGACACTCTCTGCTAGACACTCTCTGCTAGACACTCTCTGCTAGACATTCTCTGCTAGACACTTTCTGCTAGAAACTCTGCTAGACTATCTCACTAGACAATCTCTGTTCGACACTCTCTGCTAGACATTCTCTGCTAGACAATCTCTGCTGGACACTCTCTGTTAGACACTCTCTGCCAGAAACTCTGCTAGACTCTCTCTGCTAGACAATCTCTGTTAGACAGTCTGCTAGACTCTCTCTTCTAGACTCTCTCTGCTAGACTCTCTCTGCTAGACTCTCTCTGCTAGACTCTCTCTGCTAGACTATCTCACTAGACAATCTCTGTTCGACACTCTCTGTTAGACAGTCTGCTAGACATTCTCTGCTAGACACTCTCTGTTAGACACTCTCTGTTAGAAACTCTCTGTTAGACACTCTCTGTTGGACACTCTCTGTTAGAAACTCTGTTAGACACTCTCTGCTATACACTCTCTGATAGACACTCTCTTAGACACTCTCTGTTAGAAACTCTCTTTTATACACTCTCTGCTAGATACGCTCTGCTAGACTCTCTCTGCTAGACACTCTGCTAGACTCTCTCACTAGACACTCACTGTTCGACACTCTGTTAGACAGTCTGCTAGACATTCTCTGCTAGACAATCTGTGCTAGACACTCTCTGCTAGACACTCTCTGCTAGACACTCTCTGCTAGACCCTCTCTGTTAGACACTCTCTGTTAGAAACTCTCTGCTAGACTCTCTCTGCTAGACAATCTCTGCTCGACACTCTCTGTTAGACACTCTCAGATAGACACTCTCTTTTAGACACACTCTGTTGGACACTCTCTGTTAGAAACTCTCTGTTAGAAACTCTCTTTTAGACACTCTCTGTTAGACAGTCTGCTAGACATTCTCTGCTAGACAATCTCTGCTAGACACTCTCTGCTAGACACTCTCTGATAGACACTCTCTGCTAGACACTCTCTACTAGACACTCTCTGCTAGACACTCTCTGCTAGACACTCTCTGTTAGACACTCTCTGTTAGAAACTCTCTGTTAGACACTCTCTGTTGGACACTCTCTCTTAGACACTCTCTGTTAGACACTCTCTGTTTGACACTCTCTGTTATACACTCTCTGTTAGACACTCTCTGTTAGACACTCTCTGCTAGAAACTCTCTGCTAGACTCTCTCTGCTAGACACTCTCTGCTAGACACTCTCTGCTAGACACTCTCTGCTAGACACTCTCTGCTAGACACTCTCTGCTAGACACTCAGCTAGACGCTCTCTGCTAGTCTCTCTTTGCTAGACACTCTCTGTTAGAAACTCTCTTTTAGACTCTCTCTGTTAGACACTCTCTAGTTAGACATTCTCTGCTAGACATTCTCTGCTAGACCCTCTCTGCTAGACACTCTCTGCTAGACACTCTCAGTTAGACACTCTCTGTTAGAAACTCTCTGCTAGACTATATGTTAGAAACACTCTTTTAGACACTCTCTGCTAGACACTCTCTGTTAGACACTCTCTGTTAGATACTCTCTGTTGGACACTCTCTGTTGGACACTCTCTGTTGGACACTCTCTGTTAGACACTCTCTGTTAGACACTCTCTGTTAGACACTCTCTGTTAGACACTCTCTGTTAGACACTCTCTGCTAGACACTCTCTGCTAGACACTCTCTGCTAGACACTCTCTGCCACACACTCTCTGCTAGACACTCTCTGCTAGACTCTCTCTGCTAGACAATCTCTGCTAGACACTCTCTGTTAGACACTCTCTGTTAGAAACTCTCTGCTAGACTCTCTCTGTTAGACAATCTCTACTCGACACTCTCTGTTAGACACTCTCTGATAGACACTCTCTGATAGACACTCTCTGCTAGACACTCTCAGACAGACACTCTCAGACAGACACTCTCAGACAGACACTCTCAGACAGACACTCTCGGACAGACACTCTTAGACAGAAACTCTCTGTTGGACACTCTCTGTTAGAAACTCTCTGTTCGAAAATCTCTTTTAGACACTCTCTGCTAGATACGCTCTGCTAGACACTCTCTGCTAGACACTCTCTGCTAGACACTCTCTGCTAGACACTCTCTGCTAGACACTCTCTGCTAGACACTCTCTGCTAGACACTCTCTGCTAGACTCTCTCTGCTAGACACTCTCTGTTAGACACTCTCTGTTAGAAACTCTCTGCTAGACTCTCGCTGCTAGACAATCTCTGCTCGACACTCTCTGTTAGACACTCTCTGATAGACACTCTCTGCTAGACACTCTCTGCTAGACACTCTCAGACAGACACTCTCAGACAGACACTCTATTTTAGACACTCTCTGTTGGACACTCTCTGTTAGAAACTCTCTGTTAGAAAATCTATTTTAGACACTCTCTGCTAGACACTCTCTGCTAGACACTCTCTGCTAGACACTCTCTGCTATACACTCTCTTCTAGACACTCTCTGCTAGACACTCTCTGCTACACTCTCTGCTAGACCCTCTCTTAGACAATCTCTGCTAGACACGCTCTGCTAGAAACACACTGTTAGAGACTGTCTGCTGGACACTGTCACGGTTTCGGCCGAGGCTGCTCCTCTTCCTTGTTCGGGCGGACTTCGGCGGTCGTCGTCTCCGGAGTACTAGCTGCCACCGTTCTATGTTTCTTGTTCTTTTGGTTTTGTCTGTTCATAACACCTGTCCCTTATTTGTGTCTTGATTGTTCCCCTTATTTAGTTTGTTTGTTTGGGTCAGGTGTTATGCGTGATTGTTTTTGTCAGCCTGCCTCTTGGAGTTTGTTCTCTCGTTGTGTATTTACGAGAGCTCGCACTGTGTGCGCTTTTCCTTGTTTTCTCGCACTGTGTATTTTCGTGCGTAATTGTTCGCGCCACCCGGTTGGGTTGGCGACGTATACTTGTGTTTTGGACTCAGTAAAGTTCTGTTGACGTCCTCCTGGTTTCCTGCGCCTGATTCCTATCATCCACCTACACCACTCTGACAGAATCACGCATCTCAATGGAATCAGCAGGAGCGACCGCGCCGACCGCCGATATGGACGAACGTCTTCGTGGTCAGGAGGACCGAATGAACCAGGTCTGTCACGCCCTAGAGAGGGTGATGAACACTCTACACCGATGGGAGACCAGCGGGGTGCCCACACCTCCAACCACCGACCCAGCTCCAGCGGTCAGCCCTCCGGTTTCATCTCCGGAACCCAGTGGGATTCGGCTCTCGCTCCCGAGGGCGTACGACGGCTCCACCGCCGGGTGTCAAGGGTTCCTGCTGCAGGTGGAGCTCTACCTCGCCACCGTACACCCGGCGCCCTCGGGACACGAGAGCGTCTCAGCCCTCATCTCCTGTCTCACCGGCAAGGCGTTGGAGTGGGCCAACGCCGAGTGGAGGAGAATGGACGCCGCAACCACGAACTATGCGGAGTTCTCCCGCCGCTTCCGTGCTGTATTCGACCATCCACCAGAAGGGAAGGCGGCGGGGGAACGTCTGTTCTACCTCCGACAGGGGATGAGGAGCGCACAGGACTTTGCCTTAGAGTTCCGGACCCTAGCGGCTGATGCAGGGTGGAATGAGCGGGCCCATATTGACCATTTCCGCTGCAGCCTCCGAGAGGACGTCCAGCGAGAGTTGGCGTGCAGGGACACGTCGCTAACTTTCGACCAACTGGTCGACATGGCCATCCGGCTGGATACCCTGCTCGCCACCCGTGGGCGTCCCGGAGGGGGGGGTTCGCCCATTCCACTCTCCAGCGCCTCCGAGCCGAGTCCTATGGAGCTCGGGGGTGCTGGCGCTAGGGAAAGGAGGAGGAGGAGCCCACGGGGACCCGGCCCTTGCACCAACTGTGGTCGTGGAGGGCACACTGCGGCTAGGTGCTGGGGCGGGTCCTCCAGGGGAGGAGATGGCAGGTCTAGCATTGGGGGGTCCCCCCAGGTGAGTAGGCGCCCTGCTTACCCAGAGCTTTCTGTCGTGCACCTAACCTTGCCTGTTTGTTTCCCACAGGTTGCACCTCGTTCCCAGCATAAGGCGCTGGTAGATTCAGGCGCAGCTGGGAATTTTATAGATCGCCAGTTCTGTTTAGAGTTAGGGATTCCCCTTCTTCCAGTGGATAAGCCTTTCCCCGTCCATGCCCTAGATAGCCGTCCGTTAGGGTCTGGGTTGATTAGGGAGGTCACAGCACCACTTCAGATGATGGCGCAGGAGGGTCATGAGGAGAGAATTCAGCTTTATCTGATTGACTCTCCTGCGTATCCGGTGGTGCTGGGTCTTCCCTGGTTGATGACTCATGACCCTATTATTGGGTGGCGAGAGAAAGCTCTTAAAGGGTGGTCTGCTCAATGTGAGGGGCGGTGTCTGGGTGTTTCCATAGGGGCGACCTCGGTGGAGAGTCCGAATCTAATGCCAGCACTGCAGATTCCCCCCGAGTATGAGGATTTGGCATTGGCGTTCAGTAAGACTAGGGCTGCGCAGCTGCCGCCTCATAGACGGGGGGATTGTGCGATAGATCTCCAGTCAGGCGCAGCTCTCCCGCGGAGCCATGTGTATCCCTTGTCTCAAGAGGAGAATAAATCTATGGAGACATACATCTCTGAGTCTCTTAGACAGGGATACATACGGCCCTCCGTTTCACCCGTTTCCTCAAGTTTCTTTTTTGTGAAGAAGAAGGATGGAGGTCTGCGGCCGTGTATTGATTACCGCGGTCTCAATCAGATCACAGTGAAGTACAGCTATCCACTTCCTCTGATTGCGACTATGACGGAGTCACTGCACGGTGCGCAGTTCTTTACAAAATTGGATCTTAGGAGCGCATATAACTTGGTGCGCATCCGAAAGGGCGATGAATGGAAGACAGCGTTTAGCACGACTTCCGGGCACTACGAGTATCTAGTCATGCCATATGGGTTGATGAATGCTCCCTCAGTCTTCCAATCCTTCGTTGATGAGATTTTCCGGGACATGCAGGGACAGGGAGTGGTTGTGTACATCGACGACATTCTGGTGTATAGTCCTACCCGTGCTGAGCATGTAGCCCTGGTGCGCCGAGTATTGCGGAGGCTGTTGGAGCATGACCTATATGTCAAGGCAGAGAAATGTCTGTTTTTTCAGAAGTCGGTCTCCTTTCTGGGTTACCAGTTATCTGCGTCAGGGGTGAAGATGGAGGTAGACCGGGTGTCAGCTGTGCGTAATTGGCAGACCCCAACCACTGTGAAGGAGGTGCAACGGTTCTTGGGTTTTGCGAATTACTACCGGAGGTTTATCCGGGGTTTTGGACAGGTGGCAGCTCCCATAACGTCTCTGTTAAAGGGGGGTCCGGTGCGCTTGCGGTGGTCAGCTGAGGCGGACAGGGCATTTGGGAGACTGAAGGACCTGTTTACCTCGGCGCCGGTGTTGGCGCATCCGGATCCCTCTTTACCGTTCCAAGTAGAGGTGGACGCGTCAGAGGCCGGGATAGGGGCCGTTCTTTCCCAGCGTTCTGGTACTCCACCTAAACTCCGTCCCTGTGCGTTCTACTCTAAGAAGCTCAGTCCGGCGGAGCGGAATTATGACGTAGGAGACAGGGAGCTGTTAGCCGTGGTACAGGCCCTAAAGGTGTGGCGGCATTGGCTCGAGGGGGCTCAACACCCTTTCCTCATTCAAACTGACCATCGTAACCTGGAGTACATCCGGGCAGCTAGGAGACTGAATCCTCGCCAGGCTCGTTGGACTATGTTCCTGGCCCGGTTTGTGTTTAAGATCACATACATCCCGGGGTCCCAGAACGGGAAGGCAGATGCTCTGTCCCGGCGGTATGACGCAGAGGAGAGGTCAGTTGAGTCCACGCCCATACTACCGGAGTCTTGTCTGGTTGCTCCGGTGGTGTGGGAGGTTGATGGTGAGATCGAGCGGGCGTTACGCACCGACCCGAGTCCTCCTCAGTGTCCAGTGGGTCGGACGTACGTTCCGCTCGAGATACGCGATCGCCTCATTTGTTGGGCTCATACGTCCCCCTCCTCTGGCCATCCGGGTATCGGCCGGACAGTGCACTGCCTTAGCACGAAGTACTGGTGGCCAACGTTAGCTAGGGATGTGAGGATTTATGTCTCCTCCTGTTCGGTGTGTGCCCAGTGTAAGGCGCCCAGACATTTGCCCAGGGGTAAGTTACAACCCCTGCCTATTCCACAACGACCCTGGTCCCACCTCTCGGTGGATTTTGTTACCGACCTTCCCCCCTCACAGGGGAATACTACCATCCTGGTCGTTGTGGATAGGTTCTCGAAGGCCTGTCGTCTCCTTCCCATGCCGGGTCTACCCACTGCCCTACAGACCGCTGAGGCTCTGTTCACCCATGTCTTCCGGCATTACGGGGTACCCGAGGATATAGTGTCTGACCGAGGCCCCCAGTTCACCTCTAGAGTGTGGAGGGCATTTATGGAACGGTTGGGGGTGTCGGTAAGCCTTACCTCGGGTTACCACCCGGAGAGTAATGGGCAGGTTGAACGTGTCAACCAGGATGTGGGTAGGTTTCTGAGGTCATACTGTCAGGGCCGGCCGGAGGAGTGGGCGAGATATGTGCCCTGGGCCGAGATGGCACAGAACTCTCTTCGCCACTCCTCCACCCAACTAACCCCGTTTCAGTGTGTGTTGGGGTACCAGCCGGTGCTGGCACCATGGCATGAGAGCCAGATCGAGGCCCCCGCTGTGGATGAGTGGGTAAGGCGCTCGGAGGAGACGTGGGACGCTGCACACGTCCATCTGCAGCGTGCCATACGTCGACAGAAGACGAGCGCCGACCTACACCGCAGTGAGGGGCCAGTGTACGCACCTGGAGATCGAGTCTGGCTCTCAACCAGAAACCTGCCCCTCCGCCTGCCCTGCCGGAAGCTGGGTCGGCGGTTTGTGGGGCCGTTTAAAGTCCTGAGGAGATTGAACGAGGTGAGTTATAGGTTAGAACTACCTGTTGACTACAAAAATATTAACCCCTCGTTCCATGTGTCTCTCCTCAGGCCGGTGGTAGCTGGTCCACTCCAGGACTTTGAGATTGAGGAGACTCCTCCGCCCCCGTTGGACATCGAGGGGGCTCCGGCGTACACCGTGAGGTCCATCCTGGATTCTAGACGCCGGATGGGGGGTCTTCAATATCTCGTGGAGTGGGAGGGGTACGGTCCGGAGGAGCGGTGCTGGGTGCCAAGGAGGGACGTGTTAGACCAGTCCCTACTGACCGATTTCCATCGGGGTCATCCTGCGCGCCCTGCTCCGCGTCGTCCGGGTCGTCCTCGAGCTCCGGGTCGGCGCACGGCTGGAGCCGCGCGTCAAGGGGGGGGTACTGTCACGGTTTCGGCCGAGGCTGCTCCTCTTCCTTGTTCGGGCGGACTTCGGCGGTCGTCGTCTCCGGAGTACTAGCTGCCACCGTTCTATGTTTCTTGTTCTTTTGGTTTTGTCTGTTCATAACACCTGTCCCTTATTTGTGTCTTGATTGTTCCCCTTATTTAGTTTGTTTGTTTGGGTCAGGTGTTATGCGTGATTGTTTTTGTCAGCCTGCCTCTTGGAGTTTGTTCTCTCGTTGTGTATTTACGAGAGCTCGCACTGTGTGCGCTTTTCCTTGTTTTCTCGCACTGTGTATTTTCGTGCGTAATTGTTCGCGCCACCCGGTTGGGTTGGCGACGTATACTTGTGTTTTGGACTCAGTAAAGTTCTGTTGACGTCCTCCTGGTTTCCTGCGCCTGATTCCTATCATCCACCTACACCACTCTGACAGACACTCTCTGCTAGACACTCTCTGCTAGACACTCTCTGCTAGACACTCTCTGCTAGACACTCTCAGATAGACACTCTCTCTTAGACAATCTCTGCTAGACACTCTCTGCTAGACACTCTCTGCTAGACACTCTCTGCTAGACACTCTCTGCTAGACACTCTCTGCTAGACACTCTCAGATAGACACTCTCTCTTAGACAATCTCTGCTAGACACTCTCTGCTAGACACTCTCTGCTAGACACTCTCTGCTAGACACTCTCTGCTAGACACTCTCTGCTAGACATTCTCTGCTAGACACTCAGCTAGATGCTCTCTGCTAGTCTCTCTTTTCTAGACACTCTCTGTTAGAAACTCTCTTTTAGACTCTCTCTGTTAGACACTCTCTAGTTAGACACTCTCTGCTAGACACTCTCTGCTAGACACTCTCTGCTAGACACTCTCTGTTAGACACTCTCTGTTAGACACTCTCTGTTAGAAACTCTCTGTTAGACACTCTCTGTTGGACACTCTCTCTTAGACACTCTCTGTTAGACACTCTCTGTTTGACACTCTCTGTTATACACTCTCTGTTAGACACTCTCTGTTAGACACTCTCTGCTAGAAACTCTCTGCTAGACACTATCTGCTAGACACTCTCTGCTAGACACTCTCTGCTAGACACTCTCTGCTATACTCTATCTTCTAGACACTCTCTGTTACACACTCTCTATTAGACACTCTGTTAGAAACTCTCTGCTAGACTCTCTCTGCTAGACAATCTCTGCTCGACACTCTCTGTTAGACACTCTCTGATAGACACTCTCTGCTAGACACTCTCTGCTAGACACTCTCTTTTAGACACTCTGTTGGACACTCTCTGTTAGAAACTCTCTGTTAGAAAATCTCTTTTAGACACTCTCTGCTAGATACGCTCTGCTAGAAACTCTCTGTTAGACACTCTCTGTTGGACACTCTCTGTTAGACACTCTCTGTTAGACACTCTCTGTTTGACACTCTCTGTTATACACTCTCTGTTAGACACTCTCTGTTAGACACTCTCTGCTAGAAACTCTCTGCTAGACACTATCTGCTAGACACTCTCTGCTAGACACTCTCTGCTAGACACTCTGCTATACTCTATCTTCTAGACACTCTCTGTTAGACACTCTCTGTTAGACACTCTCTGTTTGACACTCTCTGTTATACACTCTCTGTTAGACACTCTCTGTTAGAAACTCTCTGCTAGACTCTCTCTGCTAGACAATCTCTGCTCGACACTCTCTGTTAGACACTCTCTGATAGACACTCTCTGCTAGACACTCTCTGCTAGACACTCTCTTTTAGACACTCTGTTGGACACTGTCTGTTGGACACTCTCTGTTAGAAACTCTCTGTTAGAAAATCTCTTTTAGACACTCTCTGCTAGATACGCTCTGCTAGACACTCTCTGCTAGACACTCTCTGCTAGACACTCTCTGATAGACACTCTCTGCTAGACACTCTCTGCTAGACACTCTCTGTTAGACACTCTCTGCTAGACTCTCTCTGCTAGACTCTCTCTGCTAGACACTCTCTGCTAGAAACTCTCTGCTAGACACTCTCTGCTAGACACTCTCTGCTAGACACTCTCTGATAGACACTCTCTGCTAGACACTCTCTGCTAGACACTCTCTGCTAGACTCTCTCTGCTAGACTCTCTCTGCTAGACACTCTCTGCTAGAAACTCTCTGCTAGACACTCTCTGTTAGACACTCTCTGTTAGAAACTCTCTGTTAGAAACTCTCTGTTAGACACTCTCTGTTAGAAACTCTCTTTTAGAAACTATCTGTTAGACACTCTCTGTTAGACACTCTCTGCTAGACACTCTCTGTTAGACACTCTCTGTTCGACACTCTCTGCTAGACACTCTCTGCTAGACACTCTCTGCTAGACACTCTCTGCTAGACACTCTCTGCTAGACATTCTCTGCTAGACACTTTCTGCTAGAAACTCTGCTAGACTATCTCACTAGACAATCTCTGTTCGACACTCTCTGCTAGACATTCTCTGCTAGACAATCTCTGCTGGACACTCTCTGTTAGACACTCTCTGCCAGAAACTCTGCTAGACTCTCTCTGCTAGACAATCTCTGTTAGACAGTCTGCTAGACTCTCTCTTCTAGACTCTCTCTGCTAGACTCTCTCTGCTAGACTCTCTCTGCTAGACTCTCTCTGCTAGACTATCTCACTAGACAATCTCTGTTCGACACTCTCTGTTAGACAGTCTGCTAGACATTCTCTGCTAGACACTCTCTGTTAGACACTCTCTGTTAGAAACTCTCTGTTAGACACTCTCTGTTGGACACTCTCTGTTAGAAACTCTGTTAGACACTCTCTGCTATACACTCTCTGATAGACACTCTCTTAGACACTCTCTGTTAGAAACTCTCTTTTATACACTCTCTGCTAGATACGCTCTGCTAGACTCTCTCTGCTAGACACTCTGCTAGACTCTCTCACTAGACACTCACTGTTCGACACTCTGTTAGACAGTCTGCTAGACATTCTCTGCTAGACAATCTGTGCTAGACACTCTCTGCTAGACACTCTCTGCTAGACACTCTCTGCTAGACCCTCTCTGTTAGACACTCTCTGTTAGAAACTCTCTGCTAGACTCTCTCTGCTAGACAATCTCTGCTCGACACTCTCTGTTAGACACTCTCAGATAGACACTCTCTTTTAGACACACTCTGTTGGACACTCTCTGTTAGAAACTCTCTGTTAGAAACTCTCTTTTAGACACTCTCTGTTAGACAGTCTGCTAGACATTCTCTGCTAGACAATCTCTGCTAGACACTCTCTGCTAGACACTCTCTGATAGACACTCTCTGCTAGACACTCTCTACTAGACACTCTCTGCTAGACACTCTCTGCTAGACACTCTCTGTTAGACACTCTCTGTTAGAAACTCTCTGTTAGAAACTCTCGGATAGACACTCTCTGTTAGACACTCTCTGTTAGAAACTCTCTTTTAGAAACTATCTGTTAGACACTCCCTGCTAGACACTCTCTGCTAGACACTCTCTGCTAGACACTCTCTGTTAGACACTCTCTGTTAGACACTCTCTGTTAGAAACTCTCTTTTAGAAACTATCTGCTAGACACTCTCTGCTGGACACTCTCTGTTGGACATTCTCTGCTAGACACTCAGCTAGATGCTCTCTGCTAGTCTCTCTTTTCTAGACACTCTCTGTTAGAAACTCTCTTTTAGACTCTCTCTGTTAGACACTCTCTAGTTAGACACTCTCTGCTAGACACTCTCTACTAGACACTCTCTGCTAGACACTCTCTGTTAGACACTCTCTGTTAGACACTCTCTGTTAGAAACTCTCTGTTAGACACTCTCTGTTGGACACTCTCTGTTAGACACTCTCTGTTAGACACTCTCTGTTTGACACTCTCTGTTATACACTCTCTGTTAGACACTCTCTGTTAGACACTCTCTGCTAGAAACTCTCTGCTAGACACTATCTGCTAGACACTCTCTGCTAGACACTCTCTGCTAGACACTCTCTGCTATACTCTATCTTCTAGACACTCTCTGTTACACACTCTCTATTAGACACTCTGTTAGAAACTCTCTGCTAGACTCTCTGCTAGACAATCTCTGCTCGACACTCTCTGTTAGACACTCTCTGATAGACACTCTCTGCTAGACACTCTCTGCTAGACACTCTCTTTTAGACACTCTGTTGGACACTCTCTGTTAGAAACTCTCTGTTAGAAAATCTCTTTTAGACACTCTCTGCTAGATACGCTCTGCTAGAAACTCTCTGTTAGACACTCTCTGTTGGACACTCTCTGTTAGACACTCTCTGTTAGACACTCTCTGTTTGACACTCTCTGTTATACACTCTCTGTTAGACACTCTCTGTTAGACACTCTCTGCTAGAAACTCTCTGCTAGACACTATCTGCTAGACACTCTCTGCTAGACACTCTCTGCTAGACACTCTGCTATACTCTATCTTCTAGACACTCTCTGTTACACACTCTCTATTAGACACTCTGTTAGAAACTCTCTGCTAGACTCTCTCTGCTAGACAATCTCTGCTCGACACTCTCTGTTAGACACTCTCTGATAGACACTCTCTGCTAGACACTCTCTGCTAGACACTCTCTTTTAGACACTCTGTTGGACACTGTCTGTTGGACACTCTCTGTTAGAAACTCTCTGTTAGAAAATCTCTTTTAGACACTCTCTGCTAGATACGCTCTGCTAGACACTCTCTGCTAGACACTCTCTGCTAGACACTCTCTGATAGACACTCTCTGCTAGACACTCTCTGCTAGACACTCTCTGTTAGACACTCTCTGCTAGACTCTCTCTGCTAGACTCTCTCTGCTAGACACTCTCTGCTAGAAACTCTCTGCTAGACACTCTCTGCTAGACACTCTCTGCTAGACACTCTCTGATAGACACTCTCTGCTAGACACTCTCTGCTAGACACTCTCTGCTAGACACTCTCTGCTAGACTCTCTCTGCTAGACTCTCTCTGCTAGACACTCTCTGCTAGAAACTCTCTGCTAGACACTCTCTGTTAGACACTCTCTGTTAGAAACTCTCTGTTAGAAACTCTCTGTTAGACACTCTCTGTTAGAAACTCTCTTTTAGAAACTATCTGTTAGACACTCTCTGTTAGACACTCTCTGCTAGACACTCTCTGTTAGACACTCTCTGTTCGACACTCTCTGCTAGACACTCTCTGCTAGACACTCTCTGCTAGACACTCTCTGCTAGACACTCTCTGCTAGACATTCTCTGCTAGACACTTTCTGCTAGAAACTCTGCTAGACTATCTCACTAGACAATCTCTGTTCGACACTCTCTGCTAGACATTCTCTGCTAGACAATCTCTGCTGGACACTCTCTGTTAGACACTCTCTGCCAGAAACTCTGCTAGACTCTCTCTGCTAGACAATCTCTGTTAGACAGTCTGCTAGACTCTCTCTTCTAGACTCTCTCTGCTAGACTCTCTCTGCTAGACTCTCTCTGCTAGACTCTCTCTGCTAGACTATCTCACTAGACAATCTCTGTTCGACACTCTCTGTTAGACAGTCTGCTAGACATTCTCTGCTAGACACTCTCTGTTAGACACTCTCTGTTAGAAACTCTCTGTTAGACACTCTCTGTTGGACACTCTCTGTTAGAAACTCTGTTAGACACTCTCTGCTATACACTCTCTGATAGACACTCTCTTAGACACTCTCTGTTAGAAACTCTCTTTTATACACTCTCTGCTAGATACGCTCTGCTAGACTCTCTCTGCTAGACTCTCTCTGCTAGACTCTCTCTGCTAGACTATCTCACTAGACAATCTCTGTTCGACACTCTCTGTTAGACAGTCTGCTAGACATTCTCTGCTAGACACTCTCTGTTAGACACTCTCTGTTAGAAACTCTCTGTTAGACACTCTCTGTTGGACACTCTCTGTTAGAAACTCTGTTAGACACTCTCTGCTATACACTCTCTGATAGACACTCTCTTAGACACTCTCTGTTAGAAACTCTCTTTTATACACTCTCTGCTAGATACGCTCTGCTAGACTCTCTCTGCTAGACACTCTGCTAGACTCTCTCACTAGACACTCACTGTTCGACACTCTGTTAGACAGTCTGCTAGACATTCTCTGCTAGACAATCTGTGCTAGACACTCTCTGCTAGACACTCTCTGCTAGACACTCTCTGCTAGACCCTCTCTGTTAGACACTCTCTGTTAGAAACTCTCTGCTAGACTCTCTCTGCTAGACAATCTCTGCTCGACACTCTCTGTTAGACACTCTCAGATAGACACTCTCTTTTAGACACACTCTGTTGGACACTCTCTGTTAGAAACTCTCTGTTAGAAACTCTCTTTTAGACACTCTCTGTTAGACACTCTCTGTTATACACTCTCTGCTATACACTCTCTGCTAGACACTCTCTGCTAGACACTCTCTGCTAGACACTCTCTGCTAGACACTCTCTGCTAGACACTCTCTGCTAGAAACTCTCTGCTAGAAACTCTCTGCTAGAAACTCTCTGCTAGAAACTCTCTGCTAGACACTCTCTGTTCGACACTCTCTGTTAGACAGTCTGCTAGACATTCTCTGCTAGACAATCTCTGCTAGACACTCTCTGCTAGACACTCTCTGATAGACACTCTCTGCTAGACACTCTCTACTAGACACTCTCTGCTAGACACTCTCTGCTAGACACTCTCTGTTAGACACTCTCTGTTAGAAACTCTCTGTTAGAAACTCTCGGATAGACACTCTCTGTTAGACACTCTCTGTTAGAAACTCTCTTTTAGAAACTATCTGTTAGACACTCCCTGCTAGACACTCTCTGCTAGACACTCTCTGTTGGACACTCTCTGTTAGACACTCTCTGTTAGACACTCTCTGTTTGACACTCTCTGTTATACACTCTCTGTTAGACACTCTCTGTTAGACACTCTCTGCTAGAAACTATCTGCTAGACACTATCTGCTAGACACTCTCTGCTAGACACTCTCTGCTAGACACTCTCTGCTATACTCTATCTTCTAGACACTCTCTGTTACACACTCTCTATTAGACACTCTGTTAGAAACTCTCTGCTAGACTCTCTCTGCTAGACAATCTCTGCTCGACACTCTCTGTTAGACACTCTCTGATAGACACTCTCTGCTAGACACTCTCTGCTAGACACTCTCTTTTAGACACTCTGTTGGACACTCTCTGTTAGAAACTCTCTGTTAGAAAATCTCTTTTAGACACTCTCTGCTAGATACGCTCTGCTAGAAACTCTCTGTTAGACACTCTCTGTTGGACACTCTCTGTTAGACACTCTCTGTTAGACACTCTCTGTTTGACACTCTCTGTTATACACTCTCTGTTAGACACTCTCTGTTAGACACTCTCTGCTAGAAACTCTCTGCTAGACACTATCTGCTAGACACTCTCTGCTAGACACTCTCTGCTAGACACTCTGCTATACTCTATCTTCTAGACACTCTCTGTTACACACTCTCTATTAGACACTCTGTTAGAAACTCTCTGCTAGACTCTCTCTGCTAGACAATCTCTGCTCGACACTCTCTGTTAGACACTCTCTGATAGACACTCTCTGCTAGACACTCTCTGCTAGACACTCTCTTTTAGACACTCTGTTGGACACTGTCTGTTGGACACTCTCTGTTAGAAACTCTCTGTTAGAAAATCTCTTTTAGACACTCTCTGCTAGATACGCTCTGCTAGACACTCTCTGCTAGACACTCTCTGCTAGACACTCTCTGATAGACACTCTCTGCTAGACACTCTCTGCTAGACACTCTCTGTTAGACACTCTCTGCTAGACTCTCTCTGCTAGACTCTCTCTGCTAGACACTCTCTGCTAGAAACTCTCTGCTAGACACTCTCTGCTAGACACTCTCTGCTAGACACTCTCTGATAGACACTCTCTGCTAGACACTCTCTGCTAGACACTCTCTGCTAGACACTCTCTGCTAGACTCTCTCTGCTAGACTCTCTCTGCTAGACACTCTCTGCTAGAAACTCTCTGCTAGACACTCTCTGTTAGACACTCTCTGTTAGAAACTCTCTGTTAGAAACTCTCTGTTAGACACTCTCTGTTAGAAACTCTCTTTTAGAAACTATCTGTTAGACACTCTCTGTTAGACACTCTCTGCTAGACACTCTCTGTTAGACACTCTCTGTTCGACACTCTCTGCTAGACACTCTCTGCTAGACACTCTCTGCTAGACACTCTCTGCTAGACACTCTCTGCTAGACATTCTCTGCTAGACACTTTCTGCTAGAAACTCTGCTAGACTATCTCACTAGACAATCTCTGTTCGACACTCTCTGCTAGACATTCTCTGCTAGACAATCTCTGCTGGACACTCTCTGTTAGACACTCTCTGCCAGAAACTCTGCTAGACTCTCTCTGCTAGACAATCTCTGTTAGACAGTCTGCTAGACTCTCTCTTCTAGACTCTCTCTGCTAGACTCTCTCTGCTAGACTCTCTCTGCTAGACTCTCTCTGCTAGACTATCTCACTAGACAATCTCTGTTCGACACTCTCTGTTAGACAGTCTGCTAGACATTCTCTGCTAGACACTCTCTGTTAGACACTCTCTGTTAGAAACTCTCTGTTAGACACTCTCTGTTGGACACTCTCTGTTAGAAACTCTGTTAGACACTCTCTGCTATACACTCTCTGATAGACACTCTCTTAGACACTCTCTGTTAGAAACTCTCTTTTATACACTCTCTGCTAGATACGCTCTGCTAGACTCTCTCTGCTAGACACTCTGCTAGACTCTCTCACTAGACACTCACTGTTCGACACTCTGTTAGACAGTCTGCTAGACATTCTCTGCTAGACAATCTGTGCTAGACACTCTCTGCTAGACACTCTCTGCTAGACACTCTCTGCTAGACCCTCTCTGTTAGACACTCTCTGTTAGAAACTCTCTGCTAGACTCTCTCTGCTAGACAATCTCTGCTCGACACTCTCTGTTAGACACTCTCAGATAGACACTCTCTTTTAGACACACTCTGTTGGACACTCTCTGTTAGAAACTCTCTGTTAGAAACTCTCTTTTAGACACTCTCTGTTAGACACTCTCTGTTATACACTCTCTGCTATACACTCTCTGCTAGACACTCTCTGCTAGACACTCTCTGCTAGACACTCTCTGCTAGACACTCTCTGCTAGAAACTCTCTGCTAGAAACTCTCTGCTAGAAACTCTCTGCTAGACACTCTCTGTTCGACACTCTCTGTTAGACAGTCTGCTAGACATTCTCTGCTAGACAATCTCTGCTAGACACTCTCTGCTAGACACTCTCTGATAGACACTCTCTGCTAGACACTCTCTACTAGACACTCTCTGCTAGACACTCTCTGCTAGACACTCTCTGTTAGACACTCTCTGTTAGAAACTCTCTGTTAGAAACTCTCGGATAGACACTCTCTGTTAGACACTCTCTGTTAGAAACTCTCTTTTAGAAACTATCTGTTAGACACTCCCTGCTAGACACTCTCTGCTAGACACTCTCTGCTAGACACTCTCTGTTAGACACTCTCTGTTAGACACTCTCTGTTAGAAACTCTCTTTTAGAAACTATCTGCTAGACACTCTCTGCTGGACACTCTCTGTTGGACACTCTCTGTTAGACAGTCTGCTAGAAACTCTCTGCTACACACTCTGTGTTAGACAATCTCTGTTAGACAGTCTGCTAGACTCTCTCTGCTAGACTCTCTATGCTAGACTCTCTCTGCTAGACTCTCTCTGCTAGACTATCTCACTAGACACTCTCTGTTCGACACTCTCTGTTAGACAGTCTGCTAGACATTCTCTGCTAGACACTCTCTTAGACACTCTCTGTTAGAAACTCTCTTTTATACACTCTCTGCTAGATACGCTCTGCTAGACTCTCTCTGCTAGACACTCTCTGCTAGACACTCTCTGTTAGACACTCTCTGTTAGAAACTCTCTGTTAGAAACTCTCTTTTAAAAACTCTCTTTTAGAAACTCTCTGTTGGACACTCTCTGCTAGACATTCTCTGCTAGACAATCTCTGCTGGACACTCTCTGTTAGACACTCTCTGCCAGAAACTCTGCTAGACTCTCTCTGCTAGACAATCTCTGTTAGACAGTCTGCTAGACTCTCTCTTCTAGACTCTCTCTGCTAGACTCTCTCTGCTAGACTCTCTCTGCTAGACTCTCTCTGCTAGACTCTCTCTGCTAGACACTCTGCTAGACTATCTCACTAGACAATCTCTGTTCGACACTCTCTGTTAGACAGTCTGCTAGACATTCTCTGCTAGACAATCTCTGTTAGACACTCTCTGTTAGAAACTCTCAGTTAGACACTCTCTGTTGGACACTCTCTGTTAGAAACTCTGTTAGACACTCTGTTAGACACTCTCTGTTAGACACTCTCTGTTAGACACTCTCTGTTAGAAACACTCTTTTATACACTCTCTGCTAGATACGCTCTGCTAGACTCTCTCTGCTAGACACTCTGCTAGACTCTCTCACTAGACACTCACTGTTCGACACTCTGTTAGACAGTCTGCTAGACATTCTCTGCTAGACAATCTGTGCTAGACACTCTCTGCTAGACACTCTCTGCTAAACACTCTCTGCTAGACCCTCTCTGTTAGACACTCTCTGTTAGAAACTCTCTGCTAGACTCTCTCTGCTAGACAATCTCTGCTCAACACTCTCTGTTAGACACTCTCAGATAGACACACTCTGTTGGACACTCTCTGTTAGAAACTCTCTGTTAGAAACTCTCTTTTAGACACTCTCTGTTAGACACTCTCTGTTATACACTCTCTGCTATACACTCTCTGCTAGACACTCTCTGCTAGACACTCTGCTAGACACTCTCTGCTAGACACTCTCTGCTAGACACTCTCTGCTAGAAACTCTCTGCTAGAAACTCTCTGCTAGAAACTCTCTGCTAGAAACTCTCTGCTAGACACTCTCTGTTCGACACTCTCTGTTAGACAGTCTGCTAGACACTCTCTGCTAGACACTCTCTGCTAGACACTCTCTGTTAGACACTCTCTGTTAGACACTCTCTGTTAGAAACTCTCTGCTAGACACTATCTGCTAGACACTCTCTGCTAGACACTCTCTGCTAGACACTCTCTGCTATACTCTATCTTCTAGACACTCTCTGTTACACACTCTCTATTAGACACTCTGTTAGAAACTCTCTGCTAGACTCTCTCTGCTAGACACTCTCTGCTGGACACTCTCTGTTGGACACTCTCTGTTAGACACTCTCTGCTAGAAACTCTCTACTAGACACTCTCTGCTAGAAACTCTCTGCTAGAAACTCTCTGCTAGAAACTCTCTGCTAGAAACTCTCTGCTAGACACTCTCTGCTAGACACTCTCTGTTCGACACTCTCTGTTAGACAGTCTGCTAGAAACTCTCTGCTAGACACTCTCTGTTAGACAATCTCTGTTAGACAGTCTGCTAGACTCTCTCTGCTAGACTCTCTCTGCTAGACTCTCTCTGCTAGACTCTCTCTGCTAGACTCTCTCTGCTAGACTATCTCACTAGACACTCTCTGTTCGACACTCTCTGTTAGACAGTCTGCTAGACACTCTCTGCTAGACACTCTCTGCTAGACACTCTCTGTTAGACACTCTCTGTTAGACACTCTCTGTTAGAAACTCTCTTTTAGAAACTATCTGCTAGACACTCTCTGCTGGACACTCTCTGTTGGACACTCTCTGTTAGACACTCTCTGCTAGAAACTCTCTGCTAGACACTCTCTGCTAGAAACTCTCTGCTAGAAACTCTCTGCTAGAAACTCTCTGCTAGAAACTCTCTGCTAGACACTCTCTGTTCGACACTCTCTGTTAGACAGTCTGCTAGAAACTCTCTGCTAGACACTCTCTGTTAGACAATCTCTGTTAGACAGTCTGCTAGACTCTCTCTGCTAGACTCTCTATGCTAGACTCTCTCTGCTAGACTCTCTCTGCTAGACTCTCTCTGCTAGACTATCTCACTAGACACTCTCTGTTCGACACTCTCTGTTAGACAGTCTGCTAGACATTCTCTGCTAGACACTCTCTGTTGGACACTCTCTGTTAGAAACTCTCTGTTAGACACACTCTGTTAGACACTCTCTGCTAGACACTCTCTTAGACAATCTCTGCTAGAAACTCTCTGCTAGACACTCTCAGATAGACACTCTATCTTAGACAATCTCTGCTAGACACTCTCTGCTAGACTCTCTCTGCTAGACACTCTCTGCTAGACACTCTCTGCTAGACACTCTCTGC
Organism: Coregonus lavaretus; assembly: GCF_964263955.1. Taxonomy (NCBI): domain Eukaryota; kingdom Metazoa; phylum Chordata; class Actinopteri; order Salmoniformes; family Salmonidae; genus Coregonus; species Coregonus lavaretus. The sequence continues at coordinate 11,336,563 of NC_139988.1, forward strand.
TAGACACTCTCTGCTAGACACTCTCTGCTAGACACTCAGCTAGACGCTCTCTGCTAGTCTCTCTTTGCTAGACACTCTCTGTTAGAAACTCTCTCTTAGACTCTCTCTGTTAGACACTCTCTAGTTAGACATTCTCTGCTAGACATTCTCTGCTAGACCCTCTCTGCTAGACACTCTCTGCTAGACACTCAGTTAGACACTCTCTGTTAGAAACTCTCTGCTAGACTATATGTTAGAAACACTCTTTTAGACACTCTCTGCTAGACACTCTCTGTTAGACACTCTCTGTTAGATACTCTCTGTTGGACACTCTCTGTTGGACACTCTCTGTTGGACACTCTCTGTTAGACACTCTCTGTTAGACACTCTCTGTTAGACACTCTCTGTTAGACACTCTCTGCTAGACACTCTCTGCTAGACACTCTCTGCCACACACTCTCTGCTAGACACTCTCTGCTAGACTCTCTCTGCTAGACAATCTCTGCTAGACACTCTCTGTTAGACACTCTCTGTTAGAAACTCTCTGCTAGACTCTCTCTGTTAGACAATCTCTACTCGACACTCTCTGTTAGACACTCTCTGATAGACACTCTCTGCTAGAAACTCTCTGCTAGACACTCTCAGATAGACACTCTATCTTAGACAATCTCTGCTAGACACTCTCTGCTAGACTCTCTCTGCTAGACACTCTCTGCTAGACACTCTCTGCTAGACACTCTCTGCTAGACACTCTCTGCTAGACACTCTCTGCTAGACACTCAGCTAGACGCTCTCTGCTAGTCTCTCTTTGCTAGACACTCTCTGTTAGAAACTCTCTTTTAGACTCTCTCTGTTAGACACTCTCTAGTTAGACATTCTCTGCTAGACATTCTCTGCTAGACCCTCTCTGCTAGACACTCTCTGCTAGACACTCTCAGTTAGACACTCTCTGTTAGAAACTCTCTGCTAGACTATATGTTAGAAACACTCTTTTAGACACTCTCTGCTAGACACTCTCTGTTAGACACTCTCTGTTAGATACTCTCTGTTGGACACTCTCTGTTGGACACTCTCTGTTGGACACTCTCTGTTAGACACTCTCTGTTAGACACTCTCTGTTAGACACTCTCTGTTAGACACTCTCTGTTAGACACTCTCTGCTAGACACTCTCTGCTAGACACTCTCTGCTAGACACTCTCTGCCACACACTCTCTGCTAGACACTCTCTGCTAGACTCTCTCTGCTAGACAATCTCTGCTAGACACTCTCTGTTAGACACTCTCTGTTAGAAACTCTCTGCTAGACTCTCTCTGTTAGACAATCTCTACTCGACACTCTCTGTTAGACACTCTCTGATAGACACTCTCTGATAGACACTCTCTGCTAGACACTCTCGGACAGACACTCTCAGACAGACACTCTCAGACAGACACTCTCAGACAGACACTCTCGGACAGACACTCTTAGACAGAAACTCTCTGTTGGACACTCTCTGTTAGAAACTCTCTGTTCGAAAATCTCTTTTAGACACTCTCTGCTAGATACGCTCTGCTAGACACTCTCTGCTAGACACTCTCTGCTAGACACTCTCTGCTAGACACTCTCTGCTAGACACTCTCTGCTAGACACTCTCTGCTAGACTCTCTCTGCTAGACACTCTCTGTTAGACACTCTCTGTTAGAAACTCTCTGCTAGACTCTCGCTGCTAGACAATCTCTGCTCGACACTCTCTGTTAGACACTCTCTGATAGACACTCTCTGCTAGACACTCTCTGCTAGACACTCTCAGACAGACACTCTCAGACAGACACTCTATTTTAGACACTCTCTGTTGGACACTCTCTGTTAGAAACTCTCTGTTAGAAAATCTATTTTAGACACTCTCTGCTAGACACTCTCTGCTAGACACTCTCTGCTAGACACTCTCTGCTAGACACTCTCTTCTAGACACTCTCTGCTAGACACTCTCTGCTACACTCTCTGCTAGACCCTCTCTTAGACAATCTCTGCTAGACACGCTCTGCTAGAAACACACTGTTAGAGACTGTCTGCTGGACACTCTCTGCTAGACACTCTCTGCTAGACACTCTCTGCTAGACACTCTCTGCTAGACACTCTCAGATAGACACTCTCTCTTAGACAATCTCTGCTAGACACTCTCTGCTAGACACTCTCTGCTAGACACTCTCTGCTAGACACTCTCTGCTAGACACTCTCTGCTAGACACTCTCAGATAGACACTCTCTCTTAGACAATCTCTGCTAGACACTCTCTGCTAGACACTCTCTGCTAGACACTCTCTGCTAGACACTCTCTGCTAGACACTCTCTGCTAGACATTCTCTGCTAGACACTCAGCTAGATGCTCTCTGCTAGTCTCTCTTTTCTAGACACTCTCTGTTAGAAACTCTCTTTTAGACTCTCTCTGTTAGACACTCTCTAGTTAGACACTCTCTGCTAGACACTCTCTGCTAGACACTCTCTGCTAGACACTCTCTGTTAGACACTCTCTGTTAGACACTCTCTGTTAGAAACTCTCTGTTAGACACTCTCTGTTGGACACTCTCTGTTAGACACTCTCTGTTAGACACTCTCTGTTTGACACTCTCTGTTATACACTCTCTGTTAGACACTCTCTGTTAGACACTCTCTGCTAGAAACTCTCTGCTAGACACTATCTGCTAGACACTCTCTGCTAGACACTCTCTGCTAGACACTCTCTGCTATACTCTATCTTCTAGACACTCTCTGTTACACACTCTCTATTAGACACTCTGTTAGAAACTCTCTGCTAGACTCTCTCTGCTAGACAATCTCTGCTCGACACTCTCTGTTAGACACTCTCTGATAGACACTCTCTGCTAGACACTCTCTGCTAGACACTCTCTTTTAGACACTCTGTTGGACACTCTCTGTTAGAAACTCTCTGTTAGAAAATCTCTTTTAGACACTCTCTGCTAGATACGCTCTGCTAGAAACTCTCTGTTAGACACTCTCTGTTGGACACTCTCTGTTAGACACTCTCTGTTAGACACTCTCTGTTTGACACTCTCTGTTATACACTCTCTGTTAGACACTCTCTGTTAGACACTCTCTGTTAGACACTCTCTGCTAGAAACTCTCTGCTAGACACTATCTGCTAGACACTCTCTGCTAGACACTCTCTGCTAGACACTCTGCTATACTCTATCTTCTAGACACTCTCTGTTACACACTCTCTATTAGACACTCTGTTAGAAACTCTCTGCTAGACTCTCTCTGCTAGACAATCTCTGCTCGACACTCTCTGTTAGACACTCTCTGATAGACACTCTCTGCTAGACACTCTCTGCTAGACACTCTCTTTTAGACACTCTGTTGGACACTGTCTGTTGGACACTCTCTGTTAGAAACTCTCTGTTAGAAAATCTCTTTTAGACACTCTCTGCTAGATACGCTCTGCTAGACACTCTCTGCTAGACACTCTCTGCTAGACACTCTCTGATAGACACTCTCTGCTAGACACTCTCTGCTAGACACTCTCTGTTAGACACTCTCTGCTAGACTCTCTCTGCTAGACTCTCTCTGCTAGACACTCTCTGCTAGAAACTCTCTGCTAGACACTCTCTGCTAGACACTCTCTGCTAGACACTCTCTGATAGACACTCTCTGCTAGACACTCTCTGCTAGACACTCTCTGCTAGACACTCTCTGCTAGACTCTCTCTGCTAGACTCTCTCTGCTAGACACTCTCTGCTAGAAACTCTCTGCTAGACACTCTCTGTTAGACACTCTCTGTTAGAAACTCTCTGTTAGAAACTCTCTGTTAGACACTCTCTGTTAGAAACTCTCTTTTAGAAACTATCTGTTAGACACTCTCTGTTAGACACTCTCTGCTAGACACTCTCTGTTAGACACTCTCTGTTCGACACTCTCTGCTAGACACTCTCTGCTAGACACTCTCTGCTAGACACTCTCTGCTAGACACTCTCTGCTAGACATTCTCTGCTAGACACTTTCTGCTAGAAACTCTGCTAGACAATCTCTGTTAGACACTCTCTGCCAGAAACTCTGCTAGACTCTCTCTGCTAGACAATCTCTGTTAGACAGTCTGCTAGACTGTCTCTTCTAGACTCTCTCTGCTAGACTCTCTCTGCTAGACTCTCTCTGCTAGACTCTCTCTGCTAGACTATCTCACTAGACAATCTCTGTTCGACACTCTCTGTTCGACACTCTCTGTTAGACAGTCTGCTAGACATTCTCTGCTAGACACTCTCTGTTAGACACTCTCTGTTAGAAACTCTCTGTTAGACACTCTCTGTTGGACACTCTCTGTTAGAAACTCTGTTAGACACTCTCTGCTATACACTCTCTGATAGACACTCTCTTAGACACTCTCTGTTAGAAACTCTCTTTTATACACTCTCTGCTAGATACGCTCTGCTAGACTCTCTCTGCTAGACACTCTGCTAGACTCTCTCACTAGACACTCACTGTTCGACACTCTGTTAGACAGTCTGCTAGACATTCTCTGCTAGACAATCTGTGCTAGACACTCTCTGCTAGACACTCTCTGCTAGACACTCTCTGCTAGACCCTCTCTGTTAGACACTCTCTGTTAGAAACTCTCTGCTAGACTCTCTCTGCTAGACAATCTCTGCTCGACACTCTCTGTTAGACACTCTCAGATAGACACTCTCTTTTAGACACACTCTGTTGGACACTCTCTGTTAGAAACTCTCTGTTAGAAACTCTCTGTTAGACACTCTCTGCCAGAAACTCTGCTAGACTCTCTCTGCTAGACAATCTCTGTTAGACAGTCTGCTAGACTCTCTCTTCTAGACTCTCTCTGCTAGACTCTCTCTGCTAGACTCTCTCTGCTAGACTCTCTCTGCTAGACTATCTCACTAGACAATCTCTGTTCGACACTCTCTGTTAGACAGTCTGCTAGACATTCTCTGCTAGACACTCTCTGTTAGACACTCTCTGTTAGAAACTCTCTGTTAGACACTCTCTGTTGGACACTCTCTGTTAGAAACTCTGTTAGACACTCTCTGCTATACACTCTCTGATAGACACTCTCTTAGACACTCTCTGTTAGAAACTCTCTTTTATACACTCTCTGCTAGATACGCTCTGCTAGACTCTCTCTGCTAGACACTCTGCTAGACTCTCTCACTAGACACTCACTGTTCGACACTCTGTTAGACAGTCTGCTAGACATTCTCTGCTAGACAATCTGTGCTAGACACTCTCTGCTAGACACTCTCTGCTAGACACTCTCTGCTAGACCCTCTCTGTTAGACACTCTCTGTTAGAAACTCTCTGCTAGACTCTCTCTGCTAGACAATCTCTGCTCGACACTCTCTGTTAGACACTCTCAGATAGACACTCTCTTTTAGACACACTCTGTTGGACACTCTCTGTTAGAAACTCTCTGTTAGAAACTCTCTTTTAGACACTCTCTGTTAGACACTCTCTGTTATACACTCTCTGCTATACACTCTCTGCTAGACACTCTCTGCTAGACACTCTCTGCTAGACACTCTCTGCTAGACACTCTCTGCTAGACACTCTCTGCTAGAAACTCTCTGCTAGAAACTCTCTGCTAGAAACTCTCTGCTAGAAACTCTCTGCTAGACACTCTCTGTTCGACACTCTCTGTTAGACAGTCTGCTAGACATTCTCTGCTAGACAATCTCTGCTAGACACTCTCTGCTAGACACTCTCTGATATACACTCTCTGCTAGACACTCTCTACTAGACACTCTCTGCTAGACACTCTCTGCTAGACACTCTCTGTTAGACACTCTCTGTTAGAAACTCTCTGTTAGAAACTCTCGGATAGACACTCTCTGTTAGACACTCTCTGTTAGAAACTCTCTTTTAGAAACTATCTGTTAGACACTCCCTGCTAGACACTCTCTGCTAGACACTCTCTGTTGGACACTCTCTGTTAGACACTCTCTGTTAGACACTCTCTGTTTGACACTCTCTGTTATACACTCTCTGTTAGACACTCTCTGTTAGACACTCTCTGCTAGAAACTATCTGCTAGACACTATCTGCTAGACACTCTCTGCTAGACACTCTCTGCTAGACACTCTCTGCTATACTCTATCTTCTAGACACTCTCTGTTACACACTCTCTATTAGACACTCTGTTAGAAACTCTCTGCTAGACTCTCTCTGCTAGACAATCTCTGCTCGACACTCTCTGTTAGACACTCTCTGATAGACACTCTCTGCTAGACACTCTCTGCTAGACACTCTCTTTTAGACACTCTGTTGGACACTCTCTGTTAGAAACTCTCTGTTAGAAAATCTCTTTTAGACACTCTCTGCTAGATACGCTCTGCTAGAAACTCTCTGTTAGACACTCTCTGTTGGACACTCTCTGTTAGACACTCTCTGTTAGACACTCTCTGTTTGACACTCTCTGTTATACACTCTCTGTTAGACACTCTCTGTTAGACACTCTCTGCTAGAAACTCTCTGCTAGACACTATCTGCTAGACACTCTCTGCTAGACACTCTCTGCTAGACACTCTGCTATACTCTATCTTCTAGACACTCTCTGTTACACACTCTCTATTAGACACTCTGTTAGAAACTCTCTGCTAGACTCTCTCTGCTAGACAATCTCTGCTCGACACTCTCTGTTAGACACTCTCTGATAGACACTCTCTGCTAGACACTCTCTGCTAGACACTCTCTTTTAGACACTCTGTTGGACACTGTCTGTTGGACACTCTCTGTTAGAAACTCTCTGTTAGAAAATCTCTTTTAGACACTCTCTGCTAGATACGCTCTGCTAGACACTCTCTGCTAGACACTCTCTGCTAGACACTCTCTGATAGACACTCTCTGCTAGACACTCTCTGCTAGACACTCTCTGTTAGACACTCTCTGCTAGACTCTCTCTGCTAGACTCTCTCTGCTAGACACTCTCTGCTAGAAACTCTCTGCTAGACACTCTCTGCTAGACACTCTCTGCTAGACACTCTCTGATAGACACTCTCTGCTAGACACTCTCTGCTAGACACTCTCTGCTAGACACTCTCTGCTAGACTCTCTCTGCTAGACTCTCTCTGCTAGACACTCTCTGCTAGAAACTCTCTGCTAGACACTCTCTGTTAGACACTCTCTGTTAGAAACTCTCTGTTAGAAACTCTCTGTTAGACACTCTCTGTTAGAAACTCTCTTTTAGAAACTATCTGTTAGACACTCTCTGTTAGACACTCTCTGCTAGACACTCTCTGTTAGACACTCTCTGTTCGACACTCTCTGCTAGACACTCTCTGCTAGACACTCTCTGCTAGACACTCTCTGCTAGACACTCTCTGCTAGACATTCTCTGCTAGACACTTTCTGCTAGAAACTCTGCTAGACTATCTCACTAGACAATCTCTGTTCGACACTCTCTGCTAGACATTCTCTGCTAGACAATCTCTGCTGGACACTCTCTGTTAGACACTCTCTGCCAGAAACTCTGCTAGACTCTCTCTGCTAGACAATCTCTGTTAGACAGTCTGCTAGACTCTCTCTTCTAGACTCTCTCTGCTAGACTCTCTCTGCTAGACTCTCTCTGCTAGACTATCTCACTAGACAATCTCTGTTCGACACTCTCTGTTAGACAGTCTGCTAGACATTCTCTGCTAGACACTCTCTGTTAGACACTCTCTGTTAGAAACTCTCTGTTAGACACTCTCTGTTGGACACTCTCTGTTAGAAACTCTGTTAGACACTCTCTGCTATACACTCTCTGATAGACACTCTCTTAGACACTCTCTGTTAGAAACTCTCTTTTATACACTCTCTGCTAGATACGCTCTGCTAGACTCTCTCTGCTAGACACTCTGCTAGACTCTCTCACTAGACACTCACTGTTCGACACTCTGTTAGACAGTCTGCTAGACATTCTCTGCTAGACAATCTGTGCTAGACACTCTCTGCTAGACAATCTCTGCTAGACACTCTCTGCTAGACCCTCTCTGTTAGACACTCTCTGTTAGAAACTCTCTGCTAGACTCTCTCTGCTAGACAATCTCTGCTCGACACTCTCTGTTAGACACTCTCAGATAGACACTCTCTTTTAGACACACTCTGTTGGACACTCTCTGTTAGAAACTCTCTGTTAGAAACTCTCTTTTAGACACTCTCTGTTAGACACTCTCTGTTATACACTCTCTGCTATACACTCTCTGCTAGACACTCTCTGCTAGACACTCTCTGCTAGACACTCTCTGCTAGACACTCTCTGCTAGACACTCTCTGCTAGAAACTCTCTGCTAGAAACTCTCTGCTAGAAACTCTCTGCTAGAAACTCTCTGCTAGACACTCTCTGTTCGACACTCTCTGTTAGACAGTCTGCTAGACATTCTCTGCTAGACAATCTCTGCTAGACACTCTCTGCTAGACACTCTCTGATAGACACTCTCTGCTAGACACTCTCTACTAGACACTCTCTGCTAGACACTCTCTGCTAGACACTCTCTGTTAGACACTCTCTGTTAGAAACTCTCTGTTAGAAACTCTCGGATAGACACTCTCTGTTAGACACTCTCTGTTAGAAACTCTCTTTTAGAAACTATCTGTTAGACACTCCCTGCTAGACACTCTCTGCTAGACACTCTCTGTTGGACACTCTCTGTTAGACACTCTCTGTTAGACACTCTCTGTTTGACACTCTCTGTTATACACTCTCTGTTAGACACTCTCTGTTAGACACTCTCTGCTAGAAACTATCTGCTAGACACTATCTGCTAGACACTCTCTGCTAGACACTCTCTGCTAGACACTCTCTGCTATACTCTATCTTCTAGACACTCTCTGTTACACACTCTCTATTAGACACTCTGTTAGAAACTCTCTGCTAGACTCTCTCTGCTAGACAATCTCTGCTCGACACTCTCTGTTAGACACTCTCTGATAGACACTCTCTGCTAGACACTCTCTGCTAGACACTCTCTTTTAGACACTCTGTTGGACACTCTCTGTTAGAAACTCTCTGTTAGAAAATCTCTTTTAGACACTCTCTGCTAGATACGCTCTGCTAGAAACTCTCTGTTAGACACTCTCTGTTGGACACTCTCTGTTAGACACTCTCTGTTAGACACTCTCTGTTTGACACTCTCTGTTATACACTCTCTGTTAGACACTCTCTGTTAGACACTCTCTGCTAGAAACTCTCTGCTAGACACTATCTGCTAGACACTCTCTGCTAGACACTCTCTGCTAGACACTCTGCTATACTCTATCTTCTAGACACTCTCTGTTACACACTCTCTATTAGACACTCTGTTAGAAACTCTCTGCTAGACTCTCTCTGCTAGACAATCTCTGCTCGACACTCTCTGTTAGACACTCTCTGATAGACACTCTCTGCTAGACACTCTCTGCTAGACACTCTCTTTTAGACACTCTGTTGGACACTGTCTGTTGGACACTCTCTGTTAGAAACTCTCTGTTAGAAAATCTCTTTTAGACACTCTCTGCTAGATACGCTCTGCTAGACACTCTCTGCTAGACACTCTCTGCTAGACACTCTCTGATAGACACTCTCTGCTAGACACTCTCTGCTAGACACTCTCTGTTAGACACTCTCTGCTAGACTCTCTCTGCTAGACTCTCTCTGCTAGACACTCTCTGCTAGAAACTCTCTGCTAGACACTCTCTGCTAGACACTCTCTGCTAGACACTCTCTGATAGACACTCTCTGCTAGACACTCTCTGCTAGACACTCTCTGCTAGACACTCTCTGCTAGACTCTCTCTGCTAGACTCTCTCTGCTAGACACTCTCTGCTAGAAACTCTCTGCTAGACACTCTCTGTTAGACACTCTCTGTTAGAAACTCTCTGTTAGAAACTCTCTGTTAGACACTCTCTGTTAGAAACTCTCTTTTAGAAACTATCTGTTAGACACTCTCTGTTAGACACTCTCTGCTAGACACTCTCTGTTAGACACTCTCTGTTCGACACTCTCTGCTAGACACTCTCTGCTAGACACTCTCTGCTAGACACTCTCTGCTAGACACTCTCTGCTAGACATTCTCTGCTAGACACTTTCTGCTAGAAACTCTGCTAGACTATCTCACTAGACAATCTCTGTTCGACACTCTCTGCTAGACATTCTCTGCTAGACAATCTCTGCTGGACACTCTCTGTTAGACACTCTCTGCCAGAAACTCTGCTAGACTCTCTCTGCTAGACAATCTCTGTTAGACAGTCTGCTAGACTCTCTCTTCTAGACTCTCTCTGCTAGACTCTCTCTGCTAGACTCTCTCTGCTAGACTATCTCACTAGACAATCTCTGTTCGACACTCTCTGTTAGACAGTCTGCTAGACATTCTCTGCTAGACACTCTCTGTTAGACACTCTCTGTTAGAAACTCTCTGTTAGACACTCTCTGTTGGACACTCTCTGTTAGAAACTCTGTTAGACACTCTCTGCTATACACTCTCTGATAGACACTCTCTTAGACACTCTCTGTTAGAAACTCTCTTTTATACACTCTCTGCTAGATACGCTCTGCTAGACTCTCTCTGCTAGACACTCTGCTAGACTCTCTCACTAGACACTCACTGTTCGACACTCTGTTAGACAGTCTGCTAGACATTCTCTGCTAGACAATCTGTGCTAGACACTCTCTGCTAGACACTCTCTGCTAGACACTCTCTGCTAGACCCTCTCTGTTAGACACTCTCTGTTAGAAACTCTCTGCTAGACTCTCTCTGCTAGACAATCTCTGCTCGACACTCTCTGTTAGACACTCTCAGATAGACACTCTCTTTTAGACACACTCTGTTGGACACGCTCTGTTAGAAACTCTCTGTTAGAAACTCTCTTTTAGACACTCTCTGTTAGACACTCTCTGTTATACACTCTCTGCTATACACTCTCTGCTAGACACTCTCTGCTAGACACTCTCTGCTAGACACTCTCTGCTAGACACTCTCTGCTAGACACTCTCTGCTAGAAACTCTCTGCTAGAAACTCTCTGCTAGAAACTCTCTGCTAGAAACTCTCTGCTAGACACTCTCTGTTCGACACTCTCTGTTAGACAGTCTGCTAGACATTCTCTGCTAGACAATCTCTGCTAGACACTCTCTGCTAGACACTCTCTGATAGACACTCTCTGCTAGACACTCTCTACTAGACACTCTCTGCTAGACACTCTCTGCTAGACACTCTCTGTTAGACACTCTCTGTTAGAAACTCTCTGTTAGAAACTCTCGGATAGACACTCTCTGTTAGACACTCTCTGTTAGAAACTCTCTTTTAGAAACTATCTGTTAGACACTCCCTGCTAGACACTCTCTGCTAGACACTCTCTGCTAGACACTCTCTGTTAGACACTCTCTGTTAGACACTCTCTGTTAGAAACTCTCTTTTAGAAACTATCTGCTAGACACTCTCTGCTGGACACTCTCTGTTGGACACTCTCTGTTAGACAGTCTGCTAGAAACTCTCTGCTACACACTCTGTGTTAGACAATCTCTGTTAGACAGTCTGCTAGACTCTTTCTGCTAGACTCTCTATGCTAGACTCTCTCTGCTAGACTCTCTCTGCTAGACTATCTCACTAGACACTCTCTGTTCGACACTCTCTGTTAGACAGTCTGCTAGACATTCTCTGCTAGACACTCTCTGATGGACACTCTCTGTTAGAAACTCTCTGTTAGACACACTCTGTTAGACACTCTCTGTTAGACACTCTCTGTTAGACACTCTCTGCTATACACTCTCTGATAGACACTCTCTTAGACACTCTCTGTTAGAAACTCTCTTTTATACACTCTCTGCTAGATACGCTCTGCTAGACTCTCTCTGCTAGACACTCTCTGCTAGACACTCTCTGTTAGACACTCTCTGTTAGAAACTCTCTGTTAGAAACTCTCTTTTAAAAACTCTCTTTTAGAAACTCTCTGTTGGACACTCTCTGCTAGACATTCTCTGCTAGACAATCTCTGCTGGAAATCTCTGTTAGACACTCTCTGCCAGAAACTCTGCTAGACTCTCTCTGCTAGACAATCTCTGTTAGACAGTCTGCTAGACTCTCTCTTCTAGACTCTCTCTGCTAGACTCTCTCTGCTAGACTCTCTCTGCTAGACTCTCTCTGCTAGACTCTCTCTGCTAGACACTCTGCTAGACTATCTCACTAGACAATCTCTGTTCGACACTCTCTGTTAGACAGTCTGCTAGACATTCTCTGCTAGACAATCTCTGTTAGACACTCTCTGTTAGAAACTCTCAGTTAGACACTCTCTGTTGGACACTCTCTGTTAGAAACTCTGTTAGACACTCTGTTAGACACTCTCTGTTAGACACTCTCTGTTAGACACTCTCTGCTATACACTCTCTGATAGACACTCTCTTAGACACTCTCTGTTAGAAACACTCTTTTATACACTCTCTGCTAGATACGCTCTGCTAGACTCTCTCTGCTAGACACTCTGCTAGACTCTCTCACTAGACACTCACTGTTCGACACTCTGTTAGACAGTCTGCTAGACATTCTCTGCTAGACAATCTGTGCTAGACACTCTCTGCTAGACACTCTCTGCTAAACACTCTCTGCTAGACCCTCTCTGTTAGACACTCTCTGTTATAAACTCTCTGCTAGACTCTCTCTGCTAGACAATCTCTGCTCAACACTCTCTGTTAGACACTCTCAGATAGACACTCTCTTTTAGACACACTCTGTTGGACACTCTCTGTTAGAAACTCTCTGTTAGAAACTCTCTTTTAGACACTCTCTGTTAGACACTCTCTGTTATACACTCTCTGCTATACACTCTCTGCTAGACACTCTCTGCTAGACACTCTGCTAGACACTCTCTGCTAGACACTCTCTGCTAGACACTCTCTGCTAGAAACTCTCTGCTAGAAACTCTCTGCTAGAAACTCTCTACTAGAAACTCTCTGCTAGACACTCTCTGTTCGACACTCTCTGTTAGACAGTCTGCTAGACACTCTCTGCTAGACACTCTCTGCTAGACACTCTCTGTTAGACACTCTCTGTTAGACACTCTCTGTTAGAAACTCTCTTTTAGAAACTATCTGCTAGACACTCTCTGCTGGACACTCTCTGTTGGACACTCTCTGTTAGACACTCTCTGCTAGAAACTCTCTACTAGACACTCTCTGCTAGAAACTCTCTGCTAGAAACTCTCTGCTAGAAACTCTCTGCTAGAAACTCTCTGCTAGACACTCTCTGCTAGACACTCTCTGTTCGACACTCTCTGTTAGACAGTCTCCTAGAAACTCTCTGCTAGACACTCTCTGTTAGACAATCTCTGTTAGACAGTCTGCTAGACTCTCTCTGCTAGACTCTCTATGCTAGACTCTCTCTGCTAGACTCTCTCTGCTAGACTCTCTCTGCTAGACTATCTCACTAGACACTCTCTGTTCGACACTCTCTGTTAGACAGTCTGCTAGACACTCTCTGCTAGACACTCTCTGCTAGACACTCTCTGTTAGACACTCTCTGTTAGACACTCTCTGTTAAAAACTCTCTTTTAGAAACTATCTGCTAGACACTCTCTGCTGGACACTCTCTGTTGGACACTCTCTGTTAGACACTCTCTGCTAGAAACTCTCTGCTAGACACTCTCTGCTAGAAACTCTCTGCCAGAAACTCTCTGCTAGAAACTCTCTGCTAGAAACTCTCTGCTAGACACTCTCTGTTCGACACTCTCTGTTAGACAGTCTGCTAGAAACTCTCTGCTAGACACTCTCTGTTAGACAATCTCTGTTAGACAGTCTGCTAGACTCTCTCTGCTAGACTCTCTATGCTAGACTCTCTCTGCTAGACTCTCTCTGCTAGACTCTCTCTGCTAGACTATCTCACTAGACACTCTCTGTTCGACACTCTCTGTTAGACAGTCTGCTAGACATTCTCTGCTAGACACTCTCTGTTGGACACTCTCTGTTAGAAACTCTCTGTTAGACACACTCTGTTAGACACTCTCTGTTAGACACTCTCTGTTAGAAACTCTCTTTTAGAAACTATCTGCTAGACACTCTCTGCTGGACACTCTCTGTTGGACACTCTCTGTTAGACACTCTCTGCTAGAAACTCTCTGCTAGACACTCTCTGCTAGAAACTCTCTGCTAGAAACTCTCTGCTAGAAACTCTCTGCTAGAAACTCTCTGCTAGACACTCTCTGCTAGACACTCTCTGTTCGACACTCTCTGTTAGACAGTCTGCTAGAAACTCTCTGCTAGACACTCTCTGTTAGACAATCTCTGTTAGACAGTCTGCTAGACTCTCTCTGCTAGACTCTCTATGCTAGACTCTCTCTGCTAGACTCTCTCTGCTAGACTCTCTCTGCTAGACTATCTCACTAGACACTCTCTGTTCGACACTCTCTGTTAGACAGTCTGCTAGACATTCTCTGCTAGACACTCTCTGTTGGACACTCTCTGTTAGAAACTCTCTGTTAGACACACTCTGTTAGACACTCTCTGTTAGACACTCTCTGTTAGAAACTCTCTTTTAGAAACTATCTGCTAGACACTCTCTGCTGGACACTCTCTGTTGGACACTCTCTGTTAGACACTCTCTGCTAGAAACTCTCTACTAGACACTCTCTGCTAGAAACTCTCTGCTAGAAACTCTCTGCTAGAAACTCTCTGCTAGAAACTCTCTGCTAGACACTCTCTGCTAGACACTCTCTGTTCGACACTCTCTGTTAGACAGTCTGCTAGAAACTCTCTGCTAGACACTCTCTGTTAGACAATCTCTGTTAGACAGTCTGCTAGACTCTCTCTGCTAGACTCTCTATGCTAGACTCTCTCTGCTAGACTCTCTCTGCTAGACTCTCTCTGCTAGACTATCTCACTAGACACTCTCTGTTCGACACTCTCTGTTAGACAGTCTGCTAGACACTCTCTGCTAGACACTCTCTGCTAGACACTCTCTGCTAGACACTCTCTGTTAGACACTCTCTGTTAGAAACTCTCTTTTAGAAACTATCTGCTAGACACTCTCTGCTGGACACTCTCTGATGGACACTCTCTGTTAGACACTCTCTGCTAGAAACTCTCTGCTAGACACTCTCTGCTAGAAACTCTCTGCTAGAAACTCTCTGCTAGAAACTCTCTGCTAGAAACTCTCTGCTAGACACTCTCTGTTCGACACTCTCTGTTAGACAGTCTGCTAGAAACTCTCTGCTAGACACTCTCTGTTAGACAATCTCTGTTAGACAGTCTGCTAGACTCTCTCTGCTAGACTATCTATGCTAGACTCTCTCTGCTAGACTCTCTCTGCTAGACTCTCTCTGCTAGACTATCTCACTAGACACTCTCTGTTCGACACTCTCTGTTAGACAGTCTGCTAGACATTCTCTGCTAGACACTCTCTGTTGGACACTCTCTGTTAGAAACTCTCTTTTATACACTCTCTGCTAGATACGCTCTGCTAGACTCTCTCTGCTAGACACTCTCTGCTAGACACTCTCTGTTAGACACTCTCTGTTAGAAACTCTCTGTTAGAAACTCTCTTTTAGAAACTCTCTTTTAGAAACTCTCTGTTGGACACTCTCTGCTAGACATTCTCTGCTAGACAATCTCTGCTGGACACTCTCTGTTAGACACTCTCTGCCAGAAACTCTGCTAGACTATCTCACTAGACAATCTCTGTTCGACACTCTCTGTTAGACAGTCTGCTAGACATTCTCTGCTAGACACTCTCTGTTAGACACTCTCTGTTAGAAACTCTTTGTTAGACACTCTCTGTTGGACACTCTCTGTTAGAAACTCTGTTAGACACTCTGTTAGACACTCTCTGTTAGACACTCTCTGTTAGACACTCTCTGCTATACACTCTCTGATAGACACTCTCTTAGACACTCTCTGTTAGAAACTCTCTTTTATACACTCTCTGCTAGATACGCTCTGCTAGACTCTCTCTGCTAGACACTCTGCTAGACTCTCTCACTAGACACTCACTGCTCGACACTCTGTTAGACAGTCTGCTAGACATTCTCTGCTAGACAATCTGTGCTAGACACTCTCTGCTAGACACTCTCTGCTAGACACTCTCTGCTAGACAATCTCTGCTCAACACTCTCTGTTAGACACTCTCAGATAGACACTCTCTTTTAGACACACTCTGTTGGACACTCTCTGTTAGACACTCTCTGTTATACACTCTCTGCTATACACTCTCTGCTAGACACTCTCTGCTAGACACTCTGCTAGACACTCTCTGCTAGACACTCTCTGCTAGACACTCTCTGCTAGAAACTCTCTGCTAGAAACTCTCTGCTAGAAACTCTCTGCTAGAAACTCTCTGCTAGACACTCTCTGTTCGACACTCTCTGTTAGACAGTCTGCTAGACATTCTCTGCTAGACAATCTCTGCTAGACACTCTCTGCTAGACGCTCTCTGATAGACACTCTCTGCTAGACACTCTCTACTAGACACTCTCTGCTAGACACTCTCTGCTAGACACTCTCTGTTAGACACTCTCTGTTAGAAACTCTCTGTTAGAAACTCTATGTTAGAAACTCTCGGATAGACACTCTCTGTTAGACACTCTCTGTTAGAAACTCTCTTTTAGAAACTATCTGTTAGACACTCCCTGGTAGACACTCTCTGCTAGACACTCTCTGCTAGACACTCTCTGTTAGACACTCTCTGTTAGACACTCTCTGTTATAAACTCTCTTTTAGAAACTATCTGCTAGACACTCTGCTGGACACTCTCTGTTGGACACTCTCTGTTAGACACTCTCTGCCTGAAACTCTGCTAGAAACTCTCTGCAAGACACTCTCTGTTAGACAATCTCTGTTAGACAGTCTGCTAGACTCTCTCTGCTAGACTCTCTATGCTAGACTATCTCACTAGACACTCTCTGTTCGACACTCTCTGTTAGACAGTCTGCTAGACACTCTCTGCTAGACACTCTCTGCTAGACACTCTCTGCTAGAAACTCTCTGCTAGAAACTCTCTGCTAGAAACTCTCTGCTAGAAACTCTCTGCTAGACACTCTCTGTTCGACACTCTCTGTTAGACAGTCTGCTAGACATTCTCTGCTAGACAATCTCTGCTAGACACTCTCTGCTAGACACTCTCTGATAGACACTCTCTGCTAGACACTCTCTACTAGACACTCTCTGCTAGACACTCTCTGCTAGACACTCTCTGTTAGACACTCTCTGTTAGAAACTCTCTGTTAGAAACTCTATGTTAGAAACTCTCGGATAGACACTCTCTGTTAGACACTCTCTGTTAGAAACTCTCTTTTAGAAACTATCTGTTAGACACTCCCTGCTAGACACTCTCTGCTAGACACTCTCTGCTAGACACTCTCTGTTAGACACTCTCTGTTAGACACTCTCTGTTATAAACTCTCTTTTAGAAACTATCTGCTAGACACTCTCTGCTGGACACTCTCTGTTGGACACTCTCTGTTAGACACTCTCTGCCTGAAACTCTGCTAGAAACTCTCTGCAAGACACTCTCTGTTAGACAATCTCTGTTAGACAGTCTGCTAGACTCTCTCTGCTAGACTCTCTATGCTAGACTATCTCACTAGACACTCTCTGTTCGACACTCTCTGTTAGACAGTCTGCTAGACATTCTCTGCTAGACACTCTCTGTTGGACACTCTCTGTTAGAAACTCTCTGTTAGACACACTCTGTTAGACACTCTCTGTTAGACACTCTCTGTTGGACACTCTCTGCTATACACTCTCTGATAGACACTCTCTTAGACACTCTCTGTTAGAAACTCTCTTTTATACACTCTCTGCTAGATACGCTCTGCTAGACTCTCTCTGCTAGACACTCTCTGCTAGACACTCTCTGTTAGACACTCTCTGTTAAAAACTCTCTGTTAGAAACTCTCTTTTAGAAACTCTCTTTTAGAAACTCTCTGTTGGACACTCTCTGTTAGACACTCTCTGCCAGAAACTCTGCTAGACTATCTCTGCTAGACTCTCTCTGCTAGACTCTCTCTGCTAGACTCTCTCTGCTAGACTCTCTCTGCTAGACACTCTGCTAGACATTGTCTGTTAGACACTCCCTGCTAGACACTCTCTGCTAGACACTCTCTGCTAGACACTCTCTGTTAGACACTCTCTGTTAGACACTCTCTGTTATAAACTCTCTTTTAGAAACTATCTGCTAGACACTCTCTGCTGGACACTCTCTGTTGGACACTCTCTGTTAGACACTCTCTGCCTGAAACTCTGCTAGAAACTCTCTGCAAGACACTCTCTGTTAGACAATCTCTGTTAGACAGTCTGCTAGACTCTCTCTGCTAGACTCTCTATGCTAGACTATCTCACTAGACACTCTCTGTTCGACACTCTCTGTTAGACATTCTGCTAGACATTCTCTGCTAGACACTCTCTGTTGGACACTCTCTGTTAGAAACTCTCTGTTAGAAACACTCTGTTAGACACTCTCTGTTAGACACTCTCTGTTAGACACTCTCTGCTATACACTCTCTGATAGACACTCTCTTAGACACTCTCTGTTAGAAACTCTCTTTTATACACCCTCTGCTAGATACACTCTGCTAGACTCTCTCTGCTAGACACTCTCTGCTAGACACTCTCTGTTAGACACTCTCTGTTAGAAACTCTCTGTTAGAAACTCTCTTTTAGAAACTCTCTTTTAGAAACTCTCTGTTGGACACTCTCTGTTAGACACTCTCTGCCAGAAACTCTGCTAGACTATCTCTGCTAGACTCTCTCTGCTAGACTCTCTCTGCTAGACTCTCTCTGCTAGACTCTCTCTGCTAGACACTCTGCTAGACATTCTCTGCTAGACACTCACTGTTAGACACTCTCTGTTAGACACTCTCTGTTAGACACTCTCTGTTAGACACTCTCTGTTAGACACTCGCTGCTATACACTCTCTGATAGACACTCTCTTAGACACTCTCTGTTAGAAACTCTCTTTTAGAAACTATCTGTTAGACACTCCCTGCTAGACACTCTCTGCTAGACACTCTCTGCTAGACAGTCTCTGTTAGACACTCTCTGTTAGACACTCTCTGTTATAAACTCTCTTTTAGAAACTATCTGCTAGACACTCTCTGCTGGACACTCTCTGTTGGACACTCTCTGTTAGACACTCTCTGCCAGAAACTCTGCTAGAAACTCTCTGCAAGACACTCTCTGTTAGACAATCTCTGTTAGACAGTCTGCTAGACTCTCTCTGCTAGACTCTCTATGCTAGACTATCTCACTAGACACTCTCTGTTCGACACTCTCTGTTAGACAGTCTGCTAGACATTCTCTGCTAGACACTCTCTGTTGGACACTCTCTGTTAGAAACTCTCTGTTAGACACACTCTGTTAGACACTCTCTGTTAGACACTCTCTGTTAGACACTCTCTGCTATACACTCTCTGATAGACACTCTCTTAGACACTCTCTGTTAGAAACTCTCTTTAATACACTCTCTGCTAGATACGCTCTGCTAGACTCTCTCTGCTAGACACTCTGCTAGACTCTCTCACTAGACACTCACTGTTCGACACTCTGTTAGACAGTCTGCTAGACATTCTTTGCTAGACAATCTGTGCTAGACACTCTCTGTTAGACACTCTCTGCTAGACACTCTCTGCTAGACACTCTCTGCTAGACACTCTCTGCTAGACACTCTCTGCTAGACACTCTCTGTTAGACACTCTCTGTTAGACACTCTCTGTTAGACAATCTCTGTTAGACAGTCTGCTAGACTCTCTCTGCTAGACTCTCTATGCTAGACTATCTCACTAGACACTCTCTGTTCGACACTCTCTGTTAGGCAGTCTGCTAGACACTCTCTGCTAGACACTCTCTGCTAGACACTCTCTGCTAGAAACTCTCTGCTAGACACTCTCTGTTCGACACTCTCTGTTAGACAGTCTGCTAGACATTCTCTGCTAGACAATCTCTGCTAGACACTCTCTGCTAGACACTCTCTGATAGACACTCTCTGCTAGACACTCTCTACTAGACACTCTCTGCTAGACACTCTCTGCTAGACACTCTCTGTTAGACACTCTCTGTTAGAAACTCTCTTTTAGAAACTCTATGTTAGAAACTCTCGGATAGACACTCTCTGTTAGACACTCTCTGTTAGAAACTCTCTTTTAGAAACTATCTGTTAGACACTCCCTGCTAGACACTCTCTGCTAGACACTCTCTGCTAGACACTCTCTGTTAGACACTCTCTGTTAGACACTCTCTGTTATAAACTCTCTTTTAGAAACTATCTGCTAGACACTCTCTGCTGGACACTCTCTGTTGGACACTCTCTGTTAGACACTCTCTGCCTGAAACTCTGCTAGAAACTCTCTGCAAGACACTCTCTGTTAGACAATCTCTGTTAGACAGTCTGCTAGACTCTCTCTGCTAGACTCTCTATGCTAGACTATCTCACTAGACACTCTCTGTTCGACACTCTCTGTTAGACAGTCTGCTAGACATTCTCTGCTAGACACTCTCTGTTGGACACTCTCTGTTAGAAACTCTCTGTTAGAAACACTCTGTTAGAAACACTCTGTTAGACACTCTCTGTTAGACACTCTCTGTTAGACACTCTCTGCTATACACTCTCTGATAGACACTCTCTTAGACACTCTCTGTTAGAAACTCTCTTTTATACACTCTCTGCTAGATACACTCTGCTAGACTCTCTCTGCTAGACACTCTCTGCTAGACACTCTCTGTTAGACACTCTCTGTTAGAAACTCTCTGTTAGAAACTCTCTTTTAGAAACTCTCTTTTAGAAACTCTCTGTTGGACACTCTCTGTTAGACACTCTCTGCCAGAAACTCTGCTAGACTATCTCTGCTAGACTCTCTCTGCTAGACTCTCTCTGCTAGACTCTCTCTGCTAGACTCTCTCTGCTAGACACTCTGCTAGACATTCTCTGCTAGACACTCACTGTTAGACACTCTCTGTTAGACACTCTCTGTTAGACACTCTCTGTTAGACACTCTCTGTTAGACACTCTCTGTTAGACACTCGCTGCTATACACTCTCTGATAGACACTCTCTTAGACACTCTCTGTTAGAAACTCTCTTTTATACACTCTCTGCTAGATACGCTCTGCTAGACTCTCTCTGCTAGACACTCTCTGCTAGACACTCTCTGTTAGACACTCTCTGTTAGAAACTCTCTGTTAGAAACTCTCTTTTAGAAACTCTCTTTTAGAAACTCTCTGTTGGACACTCTCTGTTAGACACTCTCTGCCAGAAACTCTGCTAGACTATCTCTGCTAGACTCTCTCTGCTAGACTCTCTCTGCTAGACTCTCTCTGCTAGACTCTCTCTGCTAGACACTCTGCTAGACATTCTCTGCTAGACACTCACTGTTAGACACTCTCTGTTAGACACTCTCTGTTAGACACTCTCTGTTAGACACTCTCTGTTAGACACTCTCTGTTAGACACTCGCTGCTATACACTCTCTGATAGACACTCTCTTAGACACTCTCTGTTAGAAACTCTCTTTTAGAAACTATCTGTTAGACACTCCCTGCTAGACACTCTCTGCTAGACACTCTCTGCTAGACAGTCTCTGTTAGACACTCTCTGTTAGACACTCTCTGTTATAAACTCTCTTTTAGAAACTATCTGCTAGACACTCTCTGCTGGACACTCTCTGTTGGACACTCTCTGTTAGACACTCTCTGCCAGAAACTCTGCTAGAAACTCTCTGCAAGACACTCTCTGTTAGACAATCTCTGTTAGACAGTCTGCTAGACTCTCTCTGCTAGACTCTCTATGCTAGACTATCTCACTAGACACTCTCTGTTCGACACTCTCTGTTAGACAGTCTGCTAGACATTCTCTGCTAGACACTCTCTGTTGGACACTCTCTGTTAGAAACTCTCTGTTAGACACACTCTGTTAGACACTCTCTGTTAGACACTCTCTGTTAGACACTCTCTGCTATACACTCTCTGATAGACACTCTCTTAGACACTCTCTGTTAGAAACTCTCTTTTATACACTCTCTGCTAGATACGCTCTGCTAGACTCTCTCTGCTAGACACTCTCTGCTAGACACTCTCTGTTAGACACTCTCTGTTAGAAATTCTCTGTTAGAAACTCTCTTTTAGAAACTCTCTTTTAGAAACTCTCTGTTGGACACTCTCTGTTAGACACTCTCTGCCAGAAACTCTGCTAGACTATCTCTGCTAGACTCTCTCTGCTAGACTCTCTCTGCTAGACTCTCTCTGCTAGACTCTCTCTGCTAGACACTCTGCTAGACATTCTCTGCTAGACACTCACTGTTAGACACTCTCTGTTAGACACTCTCTGTTAGACACTCTCTGTTAGACACTCTCTGTTAGACACTCTCTGATAGACACTCTCTTAGACACTCTCTGTTAGAAACTCTCTTTTAGAAACTATCTGTTAGACACTCCCTGCTAGACACTCTCTGCTAGACACTCTCTGCTAGACAGTCTCTGTTAGACACTCTCTGTTAGACACTCTCTGTTATAAACTCTCTTTTAGAAACTATCTGCTAGACACTCTCTGCTGGACACTCTCTGTTGGACACTCTCTGTTAGACACTCTCTGCCAGAAACTCTGCTAGAAACTCTCTGCAAGACACTCTCTGTTAGACAATCTCTGTTAGACAGTCTGCTAGACTCTCTCTGCTAGACTCTCTATGCTAGACTCTCTCTGCTAGACTCTCTCTGCTAGACTCTCTCTGCTAGACTATCTCACTAGACACTCTCTGTTCGACACTCTGCTAGACATTCTCTGCTAGACACTCTCTGTTGGACACTCTCTGTTAGAAACTCTCTGTTAGACACACTCTGTTAGACACTCTCTGTTAGACACTCTCTGTTAGACACTCTCTGCTATACACTCTCTGATAGACACTCTCTTAGACACTCTCTGTTAGAAACTCTCTTTTATACACTCTCTGCTAGATACGCTCTGCTAGACTCTCTCTGCTAGACACTCTCTGCTAGACACTCTCTGTTAGACACTCTCTGTTAGAAACTCTCTGTTAGAAACTCTCTTTTAGAAACTCTCTTTTAGAAACTCTCTGTTGGACACTCTCTGTTAGACACTCTCTGCCAGAAACTCTGCTAGACTATCTCAGCTAGACTCTCTCTGCTAGACTCTCTCTGCTAGACTCTCTCTGCTAGACTCTCTCTGCTAGACACTCTGCTAGATATTCTCTGCTAGACACTCACTGTTAGACACTCTCTGTTAGACACTCTGTTAGACACTCTCTGTTAGACACTCTCTGTTAGACACTCGCTGCTATACACTCTCTGATAGACACTCTCTTAGACACTCTCTGTTAGAAACTCTCTTTTATACACTCTCTGCTAGATACGCTCTGCTAGACTCTCTCTGCTAGACACTCTGCTAGACTCTCTCACTAGACACTCACTGTTCGACACTCTGTTAGACAGTCTGCTAGACATTCTTTGCTAGACAATCTGTGCTAGACACTCTCTGTTAGACACTCTCTGCTAGACACTCTCTGCTAGACACTCTCTGCTAGACACTCTCTGCTAGACACTCTCTGCTAGACACTCTCTGTTAGACACTCTCTGTTAGAAACTCTCTGTTAGAAACTATCTGTTAGAAACTCTCTGTTAGACACTCTCTGTTAGACACTCTCTTTTAGAAACTCTCTGTTAGACACTCTCTGTTAGACACTCTCTGTTAGACACTCTCTGTTAGACACTCTCTGTTAGACACTCTCTGTTAGACACTCTCTGTTAGACACTCTCTTTTAGACACTCTCTGTTCGACACTCTCTGCTAGACACTCTCTGCTAGACACTCTCTGTTAGAAACTCTCTGTTAGAAAATCTCTGCTAGACAATCTCTGCTAGACAGTCTCTGCTAGACACTCTCTGCTAGATACTCTCTGTTAGAAACTCTCTGTTAGACACTCTCTGCTAGACACTCTGTTAGAAACTCTCTGCTAGACATTCTCTGCTAGACACTCTCTGCTGGACAATCTCTGTTATACACTCTCTGTTGGACACTCTCTGTTAGACACTCTCTGTTAATATCTCTCTGCTACACTCTCTCTGCTAAACACTCTGCTAGACACACACTGTTAGACACTCTCTTTTAGACACTCTCTGCTAGACACTCACTGTTATACACTCTCTGTTAGAAACGTTCTGCTAGCCACTCTCTGCTAAACACTCTGCTAGAATCTCTCTTCTAGAAACTATCTTGTTAGACACTCTGTTAGACACTCTCTGTTAGACACTCTCTGTTAGACACTCTCTGTTAGACACTCTCTGTTAGACACTCTGCTATACACTCTCTGCTATACACTCTCTGTTAGACACTCTCTTTTAGACACTCTCTTTTAGACACTCTCTGCTAGATACGCTCTGCTAGACTCTCTCTGCTAGACACTCTGCTAGACTCTCTCACTAGACACTCACTGTTCGACACTCTGTTAGACAGTCTGCTAGACATTCTCTGCTAGACACTCTCTGCTAGACACTCTCTGCTAGACACTCTCTGCTAGACACTCTCTGCTAGACACTCTCTGCTAGACACTCTCTGCTAGACACTCTCTGCTAGACACTCTCTGCTAGAAACTCTCTGCTAGACACTCTCTGTTCGACACTCTCTGTTCGACACTCTCTGTTAGACAGTCTGCTAGGCATTCTCTGCTAGACACTCTCTGCTAGACACTCTCTGATAGACACTCTCTGCTAGACACTCTCTGCTAGACACTCTCTGCTAGACACTCTCTGCTAGACACTCTCTGCTAGACACTCTCTGTTAGACACTCTCTGTTAGAAACTCTCTGTTAGAAACTATCTGTTAGAAACTCTCTGTTAGACACTCTCTGTTAGACACTCTCTTTTAGAAACTCTCTGTTAGACACTCTCTGTTAGACACTCTCTGTTAGACACTCTCTGTTAGACACTCTCTGTTAGACACTCTCTGTTAGACACTCTCTGTTAGACACTCTCTTTTAGACACTCTCTGTTCGACACTCTCTGCTAGACACTCTCTGCTAGACACTCTCTGTTAGAAACTCTCTGTTAGAAAATCTCTGCTAGACAATCTCTGCTAGACAGTCTCTGCTAGACACTCTCTGCTAGATACTCTCTGTTAGAAACTCTCTGTTAGACACTCTCTGCTAGACACTCTGTTAGAAACTCTCTGCTAGACATTCTCTGCTAGACACTCTCTGCTGGACAATCTCTGTTATACACTCTCTGTTGGACACTCTCTGTTAGACACTCTCTGTTAATATCTCTCTGCTACACTCTCTCTAATAAACACTCTGCTAGACACACACTGTTAGACACTCTCTTTTAGACACTCTCTGCTAGACACTCACTGTTATACACTCTCTGTTAGAAACGTTCTGCTAGCCACTCTCTGCTAAACACTCTGCTAGAATCTCTCTTCTAGAAACTATCTTGTTAGACACTCTGTTAGACACTCTCTGTTAGACACTCTCTGTTAGACTCTATGTTAGACACTCTGTTAGAAACTGTCTGTTAGACTCTCTTTGCTAGAAACTCTCTGCTACACTCCCTCTTCTAGACACTCTCTGCTACACTCCCTCTTCTCGACTCTCTCTGCTACACTCTCTCTGCTAAACACTCTCCTAGCTACTCTCTGCTAAACTCTCTTCTAGACTCTCTCTGTTAGACACTCTCTGTTAGACACTCTCTGTTAGACACTCTTTTTGACACTCTTTTTTACACTCTCTGTTAGACTCTCTCTGTTAGACTCTCTCTGCTAAACACTCTTCTAGCCACCCTCTGCTAAACACTCTCTTAGACACACTCTGTTAAACATTCTTTGCTAGACACTCCCTGCTAAACATTCTCTGTTAGACATTCACTGTTGGGCACTTTCTGTTAAACACTCTCTGTTAGACTCTCTGTTAGAAACTCTCTGTTAGAAACTCTCTGCAAGACGCTCACTGCTAGACACTCTCTGCTAGACACTCTCTGTTAGACACTCTCTGCTAGACACTCACTGTTATACACTCTCTGTTAGAAACGTTCTGCTAGCCACTCTCTGCTAAACACTCTGCTAGAATCTCTCTTCTATACTCTATCTGTTAGACACTCTCTGCTATACTCTATCTTCTAGACACTCTCTGTTACACACTCTCTGTTAGAAATTCTCTGTTAGACTCCCTCTGCTAGACACTCTCTGCTAGACACTCTCTGCTAGAAACTCTTTGTTAAACACTCTCTGTTAGACACTCTCTGTTAGACACTCTCTGTTAGACTCTATGTTAGACACTCTGTTAGAAACTCTCTGTTAGACTCTCTTTGCTAGAAACTCTCTGCTACACTCCCTCTTCTAGACACTCTCTGCTACACTCCCTCTTCTCGACTCTCTCTGCTACACTCTCTCTGCTAAACACTCTGCTAGCTACTCTCTGCTAAACTCTCTTCTAGACTCTCTCTGTTAGACACTCTCTGTTAGACACTCTCTGTTAAACACTCTCTTTTTGACACTCTTTTTGACACTCTCTGTTAGACTCTCTCTGTTAGACTCTCTCTGCTAAACACTCTTCTAGCCACCCTCTGCTAAACACTCTCTTAGACACACTCTGTTAAACATTCTTTGCTAGACACTCTTTGCTAGACACTCTCTGCTAGACACTCTCTGCTAGACACACTCTGTTAGAAACTCTCTGCTAGTCACTCTCTGATAGACACACTCTGTTAGACACTCTCTCCTGAACACTCTATGCTAGACACTCTCTGCTAGACACTCTCTGCTAGTCAATCTCTGCTAGACACACTCTGTTAGACACTCTCTCCTGAACACTCTCTGTTAGAAACTCTCTGCTAGACACTCTCTGCTAGACACTCTCTGCTAGACACTCTCTGCTAGACACTCTCTGCTACTCTCTCTGCTAGACACTCTCTACTAGACTCTCTCTGCTAGACACTATTTTGTTCAACACTCTCTGTTAGACACTCTCTGTTAGAAACTCTCTGTTAGACAGTCTCTGCTAGACAATCTCTCCTAGACACTCTCTGCTACACACTCTCTGTTAGACACTCTCTGTTAGAAACTCTCTGCTAGACAATCTCTGCTAGACAATCTCTGCTAGACACTCTCTGCTAGACACTCTCTGCTAGATACTCTCTGTTAGAAACTCTCTTTTAGACACTCTCATTTAGACACTCTCTGTTAGACACTCTCTGTTCGACACTCTCTGCTAGACACTCTCTGTTAGACAATCTCTGCTAGACAATCTCTTCTAGACACTCTCTGCTAGACAATCTCTGCTAGATACTCTCTGTTAGAAACTCTCTGTTAGACACTCTCTGCTAGACACTCTGTTAGAAACTCTCTGCTAGACATTCTCTGCTAGACAATCTCTGCTGGACACTCTCTGTTGGACACTCTCTGTTGGACACTCTCTGTTAGACACTCTCTGCTAGACACTCTCTATTAGACACTCTCTGCTAGACTCTCTCTGCTAGACTCTCTCTGCTAGACTCTCTCTGCTAGACTCTCTCTGCTAGACTCTCTCTGCTAGACACTCTGCTAGACTATCTCACTAGACACTCTCTGTTGGACACTCTCTGTTAGACAGTCTGCTAGACATTCTCTGCTAGACACTCTCTGTTGGACACTCTCTGTTAGAAACTCTCTGTTAGACACTCTCTGTTGGACACTCTCTGTTAGACACTCTGTTAGACACTCTCTGTTAGACACTCTCTGTTAGACACTCTCTGTTAGACACTCTCTGTTAGATACTCTCTTTTATACACTCTCTGCTAGACTCTCTCTGCTAGACACTCTGCTAGACTCTCTCACTAGACACTCACTGTTCGACACTCTGCTAGACATTCTCTGCTAGACAATCTGTGCTAGACACTATCTGCTAGACACTCTCTGTTAGACACTCTCTGTTAGAAACTCTCTGCTACAAAACTCTCTGTTAGACACTCTCTGTTAGACACTCTCTGTTAGACACTCTCTGTTAGACACTCTCTGTTAGACACTCTCTGTTAGATACTCTCTTTTATACACTCTCTGCTAGACTCTCTCTGCTAGACACTCTGCTAGACTCTCTCACTAGACACTCACTGTTCGACACTCTGCTAGACATTCTCTGCTAGACAATCTGTGCTAGACACTATCTGCTAGACACTCTCTGTTAGACACTCTCTGTTAGAAACTCTCTGCTAGACTCTCTCTGCTAGACAATCTCTGCTAGTCACTCTCTGCTAGACACTCTCTGCTAGACACTCTCTCACTAGACTCTCTCTGTTCGACACTCTCTGTTAGACAGTCTGCTAGAGATTCTCTGCTAGAAAATCTCTGCTAGACACTCTCTGCTAGACACTCTCTGTTAGAAACTATCTGTTAGAAACTCTCTGCTAGACACTCTCTGTTGGACACTCTCTGTTAGAAACTCTCTGTTAGAAAATCTATTTTAGACACTCTCTGTTAGATACGCTCTGCTAGACTCTCTCTGCTAGACACTCTGCTAGACTCTCTCACTAGACACTCTCTGTTCGGCACTCTCTGTTAGACAGTCTGCTAGACACTCTCTGCTAGAAACTCTCTGCTAGACACTCTCTGCTAGACACTCTCTGTTAGACACTCTCTGTTAGACACTCTCTGTTAGACACTCTCTGTTAGACACTCTCTGCTAGACTCTCTCTGCTAGACAATCTCTGTCGACACTCTCTGTTAGACACTCTCTTATAGACACTCTCTGCTAGACACTCTCAGATAGACACTCTCTTTTAGACACACTTTGTTGGACACTCTCTATTAGTAACTCTCTGTTAGAAACTCTCTTTTAGACACTCTCTGCTAGATACGCTCTGCTAGACTCTCTCTGCTAGACACTCTCTGTTCGACACTCTCTGTTACACAGTCTGCTAGACATTCTCTGCTAGACAATATCTGTTAGACACTCTCTGCTAGACACTCTCTGCTAGACACTCTCTGTTAGACACTCTCTGCTAGACATTCTGCTAGACTCTCTCACTAGACACTCACTGTTCGACACTCTGCTAGACATTCTCTGCTAGACAATCTGTTTTAGACACTATCTGCTAGACACTATCTGCTAGATACTCTCTGCTAGACACTCTCTGCTAGACACTCTCTGCTAGACACTCTCTGCTAGACACTCTCTGTTAGAAACTCTCTTTTAGACACTCTCTGTTAGACACTGTCTGTTAGAAACTCTCTGCTAGACACTCTCTGCTAGACACTCTCTGTTAGAAACTCTCTTTTAGAAACTCTCTTTTAGACACTATCTGTTAGAAACTCTCTGCTAGACTCTCTCTGCTAGACTCTCTATGCTAGACGATCTCTGTCGACACTCTCTGTTAGACACTCTCTGATAGACACTCTCTGCTAGATACTCTCAGACAGACACTCTCAGATAGACACTCTCAGATAGACACACTTTGTTGGACACTCTCTATTAGAAACTCTCTGTTAGAAACTCTCTTTTAGACACTCTCTGCTAGATACGCTCTGCTAGACTCTCTCTGCTAGACACTCTGCTAGATTCTCTCACTAGACACTCTCTGTTAGACACTCTCTGTTAGACACTCTCTGTTAGACACTCTCTGCTAGACACTCTCTGCTAGACACTCTCTGCTAGACACTCTCTGCTAGACACTCTCTGCTAGACACTCTCTGCTAGACACTCTCTCACTAGACACTCTCTGTTCGACACTCTCTGTTAGACAGTCTGCTACAGATTCTCTGCTAGAAAATCTCTGTTAGACACTCTGTTAGACACTCTTTGTTAGACACTCTCTGCTAGACACTCTCTGTTAGACACTCTCTGTTAGAAACTCTATGTTAGAAACTCTATGTTAGACACTCTCTGTTAGACACTCTCTGTTAGAAACTCTCTGCTAGACACTCTCTGTTAGAAACTCTCTTTTAGAAACTCTCTTTTAGAAACTCTCTGTTAGACACTCTCTTTTATACACTCTCTGCTAGACTCTCTCTGCTAGACATTCTGCTAGACTCTCTCACTAGACACTCACTGTTCGACACTCTGCTAGACATTCTCTGCTAGACAATCTGTTTTAGACACTCTCTGCTAGACACTCTCTGCTAGACACTCTCTGCTAGAAACTCTCTGCTAGACACTCTGCTAGACACTCTCTGTTAGAAACTCTCTTTTAGAAACTCTCTTTTAGACACTATCTGTTAGAAACTCTCTGCTAGACTCTCTCTGCTAGACTCTCTCTGCTAGACGATCTCTGTCGACACTCTCTGTTAGACACTCTCTGATAGACACTCTCTGCTAGACACTCTCAGACAGACACTCTCAGATAGACACTCTCAGATAGACACACTTTGTTGGACACTCTCTATTAGAAACTCTCTGTTAGAAACTCTCTTTTAGACACTTTCTGCTAGATACGCTCTGCTAGACTCTCTCTGCTAGACACTCTGCTAGATTCTCTCACTAGACACTCTCTGTTAGACACTCTCTGTTAGACACTCTCTGTTAGACACTCTCTGCTAGACACTCTCTGCTAAAAACTCTCTGCTAGACACTCTCTGTTAGACACTCTCTGTTAGACACTCTCTGCTAGACACTCTCTGCTAAAAACTCTCTGCTAGACACTCTCTGCTAGACACTCTCTGCTAGACACTCTCTGTTAGACACTCTCTGCTAGACACTCTCTGTTAGACACTCTCTGTTAGACACTCTCTGTTAGAAACTCTATGTTAGACACTCTCTGTTAGACACTCTCTGTTAGACACTCTCTGTTAGAAACTCTCTGCTAGACACTCTCTGTTAGAAACTCTCTTTTAGAAACTCTCTTTTAGAAACTCTCTGTTAGACACTCTCTTTTATACACTCTCTGCTAGACTCTCTCTGCTAGACATTCTGCTAGACTCTCTCACTAGACACTCACTGTTCGACACTCTGCTAGACATTCTCTGCTAGACAATCTGTTTTAGACACTATCTGCTAGACACTATCTGCTAGACACTCTCTGCTAGACACTCTCTGCTAGACACTCTCTGCTAGACACTCTCTGCTAGACACTCTCTGCTAGACACTCTCTGCTAGACACTCTCTGTTAGAAACTCTCTTTTAGACACTCTCTGTTAGACACTCTCTGTTAGAAACTCTCTGCTAGACACTCTCTGCTAGACACTCTCTGTTAGAAACTCTCTTTTAGAAACTCTCTTTTAGACACTCTCTGTTAGACACTCTCTGTTAGACACTCTCTGCTAGACACTCTCTGCTAGACACTCTCTGCTAGACACTCTCTGCTACTCTCTCTGCTAGACACTCTCTACTAGACTCTCTCTGCTAGACACTATTTTGTTCAACACTCTCTGTTAGACACTCTCTGTTAGAAACTCTCTGTTAGACAATCTCTGCTAGACAATCTCTGCTAGACACTCTCTGCTAGACACTCTCTGTTGGACACTCTCTGTTAGACACTCTCTGCCAGAAACTCTGCTAGACTCTCTCTGCTAGAAACTCTCTGTTAGACAGTCTGCTAGACATTCTCTGCTAGACTCTCTCTGCTAGACTCTCTCTGCTAGACTCTCTCTGCTAGACACTCTCTGCTAGACACTCTCTGCTAGACACTCTGCAAGACTATCTCACTAGACACTCTCTGTTCGACACTCTCTGTTAGACAGTCTGCTAGACATTATCTGCTAGACACTCTCTGTTGGACACTCTCTGTTAGAAACTCTCTGTTAGACACTCTCTGTTGGACACTCTCTGTTAGAAAATCTGTTAGACACTCTGTTAGACACTCTCTGTTAGACACTGTGGTCCTCTGTAGCTCAGCTGGTAGAGCACGGCGATTGTAACGCCAAGGTAGTGGGGTCGAACCCCGGGACCACCCATATACAAAAAAAAAAATGTATGCACGCATGACTGTAAGTCGCTTTGGATAAAAGCGTCTGCTAAATGGCATATTATTATTATTATTATTATTATGCTAGATACACTCTCTGCTAGATACACTCTCTGCTAGACTCTCTCTGCTAGACACTCTGCTAGACTCTCTCACTAGACACTCACTGTTCGACACTCTGCTAGACATTCTCTGCTAGACAATCTGTGCTAGACACTCTCTGCCTGACACTCTCTGATAGGCACACTCTGACAGACACTCTCTGTTAGACAATCTCTGCTAGACACTCTCTGTTAGACAATCTCTGCTAGACACTCTCTGCTAAACACTCTCTCTTAGAAACTCTCTGTTAGACACTCTCTGCTTGCCACTCTCTTCTAAACACTCTGCTAGACACTCTGTTAGAAACTCTGTGCTAGACACTCTCTGCTAAACACTCTCTGTTAGACACTCTCTCCTGGAAACTCTCTGTTAGACACACTCTGTTAATATCTCTCTGCTACACTCTCTCTGCTAAACACTCTGCTAGACACACACTGTTAGACACTCTCTGTTAGACACTCTCTGCTAGACACTCACTGTTATACACTCTCTGTTAGAAACGTTCTGCTAGCCACTCTCTGCTAAACACTCTGCTAGAATCTCTCTTCTAGACTCTATCTGTTAGACACTCTCTGCTATACTCTATCTTCTAGACACTCTCTGTTACACACTCTCTGTTAGAAATTCTCTGTTAGAAACTCTCTGTTAGACTCTCTTTGCTAGAAACTCTCTGCTACACTCCCTCTTCTAGACACTCTCTGCTACACTCCCTCTTCTCGACTCTCTCTGCTACACTCTCTCTGCTAAACACTCTGCTAGCTACTCTCTGCTAAACTCTCTTCTAGACTCTCTCTGTTAGACACTCTCTGTTAGACACTCTCTGTTAGACACTCTCTGTTAGACACTCTCTTTTTGAAACTCTTTTTGACACTCTCTGTTAGACTCTCTCTGTTAGACTCTCTCTGCTAAACACTCTTCTAGCCACCCTCTGCTAAACACTCTCTTAGACACACTCCGTTAAACATTCTTTGCTAGACACTCTCTGCTAAACATTCTCTGTTAGACATTCACTGTTGGGCACTTTCTGTTAAACACTCTCTAAAAGACTCTCTGTTAGAAACTCTCTGCAAGACGCTCACTGCTAGACACTCTTTGCTAGACACTCTCTGTTAGACACTCTCTGTTAGACACTCTCTGTTAGACATTCTCTGCTAGACAATCTGTTTTAGACACTATCTGCTAGACACTATCTGCTAGACACTCTCTGCTAGACACTCTCTGCTAGACACTCTCTGCTAGACACTCTCTGCTAGACACTCTCTGCTAGACACTCTCTGTTAGAAACTCTCTTTTAGACACTCTCTGTTAGACACTCTCTGCTAGACACTCTCTGCTAGACACTCTCTGCTAGACACTCTGCTACTCTCTCTGCTAGACACTCTCTACTAGACTCTCTCTGCTAGACACTATTTTGTTCAACACTCTCTGTTAGACACTCTCTGTTAGAAACTCTCTGTTAGACACTCTCTGTTGGACACTCTCTGTTAGAAAATCTGTTAGACACTCTGTTAGACACTCTCTGTTAGACACTGTGGTCCTCTGTAGCTCAGCTGGTAGAGCACGGCGCTTGTAACGCCAAGGTAGTGGGGTCGAACCCTGGGACCACCCATATACAAAAAAAAAAATGTATGCACGCATGACTGTAAGTCGCTTTGGATAAAAGCGTCTGTTAAATGGCTTATTATTATTATGCTAGATACACTCTCTGCTAGATACACTCTCTGCTAGACTCTCTCTGCTAGACTCTCTCACTAGACACTCACTGTTCGACACTCTGCTAGACATTCTCTGCTAGACAATCTGTGCTAGACACTCTCTGCCTGACACTCTCTGATAGGCACACTCTGACAGACACTCTCTGTTAGACAATCTCTGCTAAACACTCTCTCTTAGAAACTCTCTGTTAGACACTCTCTGCTTACCACTCTCTTCTAAACACTCTGCTAGACACTCTGTTAGAAACTCTGTGCTAGACACTCTCTGCTAAACACTCTCTGTTAGACACTCTCTCCTGGAAACTCTCTGTTAGACACACTCTGTTAATATCTCTCTGCTACACTCTCTCTGCTAAACAATCTGCTAGACACTCTCTGCTAGACACTCACTGTTATACACTCTCTGTTAGAAACGTTCTGCTAGCCACTCTCTGCTAAACACTCTGCTAGAATCTCTCTTCTAGACTCTATCTGTTAGACACTCTCTGCTATACTCTATCTTCTAGACACTCTCTGTTACACACTCTCTGTTAGAAATTCTCTGTTAGAAACTCTCTGTTAGACTCTCTTTGCTATAAACTCTCTGCTACACTCCCTCTTCTAGACACTCTCTGCTACACTCCCTCTTCTCGAATCTCTCTGCTACACTCTCTCTGCTAAACACTCTGCTAGCTACTCTCTGCTAAACTCTCTTCTAGACTCTCTCTGTTAGACACTCTCTGTTACACTCTCTGTTAGACACTCTCTTTTTGACACTCTTTTTTACACTCTCTGTTAGACTCTCTCTGTTAGACTCTCTCTGCTAAACACTCTTCTAGCCACCCTCTGCTAAACACTCTCTTAGACACACTCCGTTAAACATTCTTTGCTAGACACTCTCTGCTAAACATTCTCTGTTAGACATTCACTGTTGGGCACTTTCTGTTAAACACTCTCTGTTAGACTCTCTGTTAGAAACTCTCTGCAAGACGCTCACTGCTAGACACTCTTTGCTAGACACTCTCTGTTAGACACTCTCTGTTAGACACTCTCTGTTAGACACTCTCTGCTAGACACTCTCTGCTAGACACTCTCTGCTAGACACTCTCTGCTAGACACTCTCTGATAGACTCTCTCTGTTAGACACTCTCTGCTAGACACTCTCTGCTAGACACACTCTGTTAGAAACTCTCTGCTAGTCACTCTCTGCTAGACACTCTCTGCTAGACACTCTCTGCTAGACACTCTCTGCTAGATACTCTCTGTAAGAAAAATCTCTGTTAGAAACTCTCTGTTAGGCACTCTCTGCTAGACACTCTGTTAGAAACTCTCTGCTAGACATTCTCTGCTAGACAATCTCTGCTGGACACTCTCTGTTGGACACTCTCTGTTGGACACTCTCTGTTAGACACTCTCTGTTAATATCTCTCTGCTACACGCTCTCTGCTAAACACTCTGCTAGACACACACTGTTAGACACTCTCTGTTAGACACTCTCTGCTAGACACTCACTGTTATACACTCTCTGTTAGAAACGTTCTGCTAGCCACTCTCTGCTAAACACTCTGCTAGAATCTCTCTTCTAGAAACTCTCTTGTTAGACACTCTCTATTAGACACTCTGTTAGACACTCTCTGTTAGACTCTATGTTAGACACTCTGTTAGAAACTGTCTGTTAGACTATCTTTTCTAGAAACTCTCTGCTACACTCCCTCTTCTAGACACTCTCTGCTACACTCCCTCTTCTCGACTCTCTCTGCTACACTCTCTCTGCTAAACACTCTGCTAGCTACTCTCTGCTAAACTCTCTTCTAGACTCTCTCTGTTAGACACTCTCTGTTAGACACTCTCTGTTAGACACTCTCTTTTTGACACTCTTTTTTACACTCTCTGTTAGACTCTCTCTGTTAGACTCTCTCTGCTAAACACTCTTCTAGCCACCCTCTGCTAAACACTCTCTTAGACACACTCTGTTAAACATTCTTTGCTAGACACTCTCTGCTAAACATTCTCTGTTAGACATTCACTGTTGGGCACTTTCTGTTAAACACTCTCTGTTAGACTCTCTGTTAGAAACTCTCTGCAAGACGCTCACTGCTAGACACTCTCTGCTAGACACTCTCTGTTAGACACTCTCTGCTAGACACTCACTGTTATACACTCTCTGTTAGAAACGTTCTGCTAGCCACTCTCTGCTAAACACTCTGCTAGAATCTCTCTTCTAGACTCTATCTGTTAGACACTCTCTGCTATACTCTATCTTCTAGACACTCTCTGTTACACACTCTCTGTTAGAAATTATCTGTTAGACTCTCTCTGCTAGACACTCTCTGCTAGACACTCTCTGCTAGAAACTCTTTGTTAAACACTCTCTGTTAGACACTCTCTGTTAGACACTCTCTGTTAGACTTTATGTTAGACACTCTGTTAGAAACTCTCTGTTAGACTCTCTTTGCTAGAAACTCTCTGCTACACTCCCTCTTCTCGACTCTCTCTGCTACACTCTCTCTGCTAAACCAAATCAAATCAAATCAAATCAAATGTTATTGGTCACATGCGCCGAATACAACAGGTGCAGACATTACAGTGAAATGCTTACTTACAGCCCTTAACCAACAGTGCATTTATTTTAAACAAAAAAGTAAGAATAAAACAACAACAAAAAAAGTGTTGAGAAAAAAAGAGCAGAAGTAAAATAAAGTGACAGTAGGGAGGCTATATATACAGGGGGGTACCGTTGCAGAGTCAATGTGCGGGGGCACCGGCTAGTTGAGGTAGTTGAGGTAATATGTACATGTGGGTAGAGTTAAAGTGACTATGCATAAATACTTAACAGAGTAGCAGCAGCGTAAAAAGGATGGGTTGGGGGGGCAGTGCAAATAGTCCGGGTAGCCATGATTAGCTGTTCAGGAGTCTTATGGCTTGGGGGTAGAAGCTGTTGAGAAGTCTTTTGGACCTAGACTTGGCACTCCGGTACGCTTGCCGTGCGGTAGCAGAGAGAACAGTCTATGACTAGGGTGGCTGGAGTCTTTGACAATTTTGAGGGCCTTCCTCTGACACCGCCTGGTATAGAGGTCCTGGATGGCAGGAAGCTTTGCCCCAGTGATGTACTGGGCCGTACGCACTACCCTCTGTAGTGCCTTGCGGTCAGAGGCCAAGCAGTTGCCATACCAGGCGGTGATGCAACCAGTCAGGATGCTCTCGATGGTGCAGCTGTATAATTTTTTGAGGATCTGAGGACCCATGCCAAATCTTTTTAGTCTCCTGAGGGGGAATAGGCTTTGTCGTGCCCTCTTCACGACTGTCTTGGTGTGTTTGGACCATGATAGTTCGTTGGTGATGTGGACACCAAGGAACTTGAAGCTCTGCCAGCTGCTCTCTGCTAAACTCTCTTCTAGACTCTCTCTGTTAGACACTCTCTGTTAGACACTCTCTGTTAGACACTCTCTTTTTGACACTCTTTTTGACACTCTCTGTTAGACTCTCTCTGTTAGACTCTCTCTGCTAAACACTCTTCTAGCCACCCTCTGCTAAACACTCTCTTAGACACACTATGTTAAACATTCTTTGCTAGACACTCTTTGCTAGACACTCTCTGCTAGACACTCTCTGCTAGACACACTCTGTTATAAACTCTCTGCTAGTCACTCTCTGCTAGACGCACTCTGTTAGACACTCTCTCCTGAACACTCTCTGTTAGAAACTCTCTGCTAGACACTCTCTGCTAGACACTCTCTGCTAGACACTCTCTGCTAGACACTCTCTGCTACTCTCTCTGCTAGACACTCTCTACTAGACTCTCTCTGCTAGACACTATTTTGTTCAACACTCTCTGTTAGACGCTCTCTGTTAGAAACTCTCTGTTAGACAATCTCTGCTAGACAATCTCTGCTAGACACTCTCTGCTAGACACTCTCTGCTAGATACTCTCTGTTAGAAACTCTCTTTTAGACACTCTCTTTTAGACACTCTCTGTTAGACACTCTCTGTTAGACACTCTGTGTTAGAAACTCTCTGTTAGACACTCTCTGCTAGACACTCTCTGCTAGACACTCTCTGTTAGACACTCTCTGCTAGACACTCTCTGCTAGACACTCTCTGCTAGACACTCTCTGCTAGACACTCTGTTAGAAACTCTCTGCTAGACATTCTCTGCTAGACAATCTCTGCTAGACACTCTCTGTTGGACACTCTCTGTTAGACACTCTCTGCCAGAAACTCTGCTAGACTCTCTCTGCTAGACACTCTCTGTTAGACAGTCTGCTAGACATTCTCTGCTAGACACTCTCTGCTAGACACTCTCTGCTAAACACTCTCTGCTAGACACTCTCTGCTAGATACTCTCTGTTAGAAACTCTCTGTTAGAAACTCTCTGTTAGAAACTCACTGTTAGACAATCTCTGCTAGACACTCTCTGCTAGACACTCTCTGCTAGATACTCTCTGTTAGAAACTCTCTTTTAGACACTCTCTTTTAGACACTCTCTGTTAGACACTCTCTGTTAGACACTCTGTGTTAGAAACTCTCTGTTAGACACTCTCTGCTAGACACTCTCTGCTAGACACTCTCTGTTAGACACTCTCTGCTAGACACTCTCTGCTAGACACTCTCTGCTAGACACTCTCTGCTAGACACTCTGTTAGAAACTCTCTGCTAGACATTCTCTGCTAGACAATCTCTGCTAGACACTCTCTGTTGGACACTCTCTGTTAGACACTCTCTGCCAGAAACTCTGCTAGACTCTCTCTGCTAGACACTCTCTGTTAGACAGTCTGCTAGACATTCTCTGCTAGACACTCTCTGCTAGACACTCTCTGCTAGACACTCTCTGCTAGACACTCTCTGCTAGATACTCTCTGTTAGAAACTCTCTGTTAGAAACTCACTGTTAGACACTCTCTGCTAGACACTCTGTTAGAAACTCTCTGCTAGACATTCTCTGCTAGACAATCTCTGCTGGACACTCTCTGTTGGACACTCTCTGTTGGACACTCTCTGTTGGACACTCTCTGTTAGACACTCTCTGTTAATATCTCTCTGCTACACTCTCTCTGCTAAACACTCTGCTAGACACAAACTGTTAGACACTCTCTGTTAGACACTCTCTGCTAGACACTCACTGTTATACACTCTCTGTTAGAAACGTTCTGCTAGCCACTCTCTGCTAAACACTCTGCTAGAATCTCTCTTCTAGAAACTCTCTTGTTAGACACTCTCTGTTAGACACTCTCTGTTAGACACTCTCTGTTAGACTCTATGTTAGACACTCTGTTAGAAACTGTCTGTTAGACTCTCTTTGCTAGAAACTCTCTGCTACACTCCCTCTTCTAGACACTCTCTGCTACACTCCCTCTTCTCGACTCTCTCTGCTACACTCTCTCTGCTAAACACTCTGCTAGCTACTCTCTGCTAAACTATCTTCTAGACTCTCTCTGTTAGACACTCTCTGTTAGACACTCTCGGTTAGACACTCTCTTTTTGACACTCTTTTTTACACTCTCTGCTAAACACTCTTCTAGCCACCCTCTGCTAAACACTCTCTTAGACACACTCTGTTAAACATTCTTTGCTAGACACTCTCTGCTAAACATTCTCTGTTAGACATTCACTGTTGGGCACTTTCTGTTAAACACTCTCTGTTAGACTCTCTGTTAGAAACTCTCTGCAAGACGCTCACTGCTAGACACTCTCTGCTAGACACTCTCTGTTAGACACTCTCTGCTAGACACTCACTGTTATACACTCTCTGTTAGAAACGTTCTGCTAGACACTCTCTGCTAAACACTCTGCTAGAATCTCTCTTCTAGACTCTATCTGTTAGACACTCTCTGCTATACTCTATCTTCTAGACACTCTCTGTTACACACTCTCTGTTAGAAATTATCTGTTAGACTCTCTCTGCTAGACACTCTCTGCTAGACACTCTCTGCTAGAAACTCTTTGTTAAACACTCTCTGTTAGACACTCTCTGTTAGACACTCTCTGTTAGACTTTATGTTAGACACTCTGTTAGAAACTCTCTGTTAGACTCTCTTTGCTAGAAACTCTCTGCTACACTCCCTCTTCTAGACACTCTCTGCTACACTCCCTCTTCTCGACTCTCTCTGCTACACTCTCTCTGCTAAACCAAATCAAATCAAATCAAATCAAATGTTATTGGTCACATGCGCCGAATACAACAGGTGCAGACATTACAGGGAAATGCTTACTTACAGCCCTTAACCAACAGTGCATTTATTTTAAACAAAAAAGTAAGAATAAAACAACAACAAAAAAAGTGTTGAGAAAAAAAGAGCAGAAGTAAAATAAAGTGACAGTAGGGAGGCTATATATACAGGGGGGTACCGTTGCAGAGTCAATGTGCGGGGGCACCGGCTAGTTGAGGTAGTTGAGGTAATATGTACATGTGGGTAGAGTTAAAGTGACTATGCATAAATACTTAACAGAGTAGCAGCAGCGTAAAAAGGATGGGTTGGGGGGGCAGTGCAAATAGTCCGGGTAGCCATGATTAGCTGTTCAGGAGTCTTATGGCTTGGGGGTAGAAGCTGTTGAGAAGTCTTTTGGACCTAGACTTGGCACTCCGGTACGCTTGCCGTGCGGTAGCAGAGAGAACAGTCTATGACTAGGGTGGCTGGAGTCTTTGACAATTTTGAGGGCCTTCCTCTGACACCGCCTGGTATAGAGGTCCTGGATGGCAGGAAGCTTTGCCCCAGTGATGTACTGGGCCGTACGCACTACCCTCTGTAGTGCCTTGCGGTCAGAGGCCAAGCAGTTGCCATACCAGGCGGTGATGCAACCAGTCAGGATGCTCTCGATGGTGCAGCTGTATAATTTTTTGAGGATCTGAGGACCCATGCCAAATCTTTTTAGTCTCCTGAGGGGGAATAGGCTTTGTCGTGCCCTCTTCACGACTGTCTTGGTGTGTTTGGACCATGATAGTTCGTTGGTGATGTGGACACCAAGGAACTTGAAGCTCTGCTAGCTGCTCTCTGCTAAACTCTCTTCTAGACTCTCTCTGTTAGACACTCTCTGTTAGACACTCTCTGTTAGACACTCTCTTTTTGACACTATTTTTTACACTCTCTGTTAGACTCTCTCTGTTAGACTCTCTCTGCTAAACACTCTTCTAGCCACCCTCTGCTAAACACTCTCTTAGACACACTATGTTAAACATTCTTTGCTAGACACTCTTTGCTAGACACTCTCTGCTAGACACTCTCTGCTAGACACACTCTGTTATAAACTCTCTGCTAGTCACTCTCTGCTAGACGCACTCTGTTAGACACTCTCTCCTGAACACTCTCTGTTAGAAACTCTCTGCTAGACACTCTCTGCTAGACACTCTCTGCTAGACCCTCTCTGCTAGACACTCTCTGATACTCTCTCTGCTAGACACTCTCTACTAGACTCTCTCTGCTAGACACTATTTTGTTCAACACTCTCTGTTAGACGCTCTCTGTTAGAAACTCTCTGTTAGGCAATCTCTGCTAGACAATCTCTGCTAGACACTCTCTGCTAGACACTCTCTGCTAGATACTCTCTGTTAGAAACTCTCTTTTAGACACTCTCTTTTAGACACTCTCTGTTAGACACTCTCTGTTAGACACTCTGTGTTAGAAACTCTCTGTTAGACACTCTCTGCTAGACACTCTCTTCTAGACACTCTCTGTTAGACACTCTCTGCTAGACATTCTGTTAGACACTCTCTGTTAGACACTCTCTGCTAGACACTCTCTGCTAGACAATCTCTGCTAGACACTCTCTGCTAGACACTCTCTGCTAGACACTCTCTGCTAGACACTCTGTTAGAAACTCTCTGCTAGACATTCTCTGCTAGACAATCTCTGCTAGACACTCTCTGTTGGACACTCTCTGTTAGACACTCTCTGCCAGAAACTCTGCTAGACTCTCTCTGCTAGACACTCTCTGTTAGACAGTCTGCTAGACATTCTCTGCTAGACACTCTCTGCTAGATACTCTCTGTTAGAAACTCTCTGTTAGAAACTCACTGTTAGACAATCTCTGCTAGACACTCTCTGCTAGACACTCTCTGCTAGATACTCTCTGTTAGAAACTCTCTTTTAGAAACTCTCTTTTAGACACTCTCTGTTAGACACTCTCTCTTAGACACTCTGTGTTAGAAACTCTCTGTTAGACACTCTCTGCTAGACACTCTCTGCTAGACACTCTCTGTTAGACACTCTCTGCTAGACACTCTCTGCTAGACACTCTCTGCTAGACAGTCTCTGCTAGACACTCGGTTAGAAACTCTCTGCTAGACATTCTCTGCTAGACAATCTCTGCTAGACACTCTCTGTTGGACACTCTCTGTTAGACACTCTCTGCCAGAAACTCTGCTAGACTCTCTCTGCTAGACACTCTCTGTTAGACAGTCTGCTAGACATTCTCTGCTAGACACTCTCTGCTAGACCCTCTCTGCTAGACACTCTCTGCTAGACACTCTCTGCTAGATACTCTCTGTTAGAAACTCTCTGTTAGAAACTCACTGTTAGACACTCTCTGCTAGACACTCTGTTAGAAACTCTCTGCTAGACATTCTCTGCTAGACAATCTCTGCTGGACACTCTCTGTTGGACACTCTCTGTTGGACACTCTCTGTTGGACACTCTCTGTTAGACACTCTCTGTTAATATCTCTCTGCTACACTCTCTCTGCTAAACACTCTGCTAGACACACACTGTTAGACACTCTCTGTTAGACACTCTCTGCTAGACACTCACTGTTATACACTCTCTGTTAGAAACGTTCTGCTAGCCACTCTCTGCTAAACACTCTGCTAGAATCTCTCTTCTAGAAACTCTCTTGTTAGACACTCTCTGTTAGACACTCTCTGTTAGACATTCTCTGTTAGACTCTATGTTAGACACTCTGTTAGAAACTGTCTGTTAGACTCTCTTTGCTAGAAACTCTCTGCTACACTCCCTCTTCTAGACACTCTCTGCTACACTCCCTCTTCTCGACTCTCTCTGCTACACTCTCTCTGCTAAACACTCTGCTAGCTACTCTCTGCTAAACTCTCTTCTAGACTCTCTCTGTTAGACACTCTCTGTTAGACACTCTCGGTTAGACACTCTCTTTTTGACACTCTTTTTTACACTCTCTGCTAAACACTCTTCTAGCCACCCTCTGCTAAACACTCTCTTAGACACACTCTGTTAAACATTCTTTGCTAGACACTCTCTGCTAAACATTCTCTGTTAGACATTCACTGTTGGGCACTTTCTGTTAAAACTCTCTGTTAGACTCTCTGTTAGAAATTCTCTGCAAGACGCTCACTGCTAGACACTCTCTGCTAGACACTCTCTGTTAGACACTCTCTGCTAGACACTCACTGTTATACACTCTCTGTTAGAAACTCTCTGCTAGACACTTTCTGCTAGATTCTCTCTGCTAAACACTCTGCTAGACACTCTGCTAGACACTCTCTGCTAGACAATCTTTTGTTCAACACTCTCTGTTAGACACTCTCTGTTAGAAACTCTCTGCTAGACACTCTATAATAGACACTCTCTTGTTAAACACGCTCTATTAGACACTCTATGATAGACACTCTCTGCTAGACACTCTCTGCTAGACTCTCTCTGCTACACTCTCTCTGCTACACTCTCTCTGCTAAACTCTCTCTGCCACACTCTCTCTGCTACACTCTCTCTGCTACACTCTATCTGCTAGACACTCTCTGCTAGACACTCTCTGCTAGACACTCTGCTAGACACTCTCTTGTTAAAAACTCTCTGTTGGACACTCTCTGTTAGACTCTCTGTTTGTCACTCTCTGTTAGACACTCTCTGCTACACTCTATCTTCTAGACACTCTCTGCTAGACTCTCTCTCCTAGACACTCTCTGCTAGACACTCTCTTGTTAAACACTCTCTGTTGGACTCACTGCTAGCCACCCTCTGCTAAACACTCTCTTAGAGACACAGTCTGTTAAACATTCTTTGCTAGACACTCTCTGCTAAACCCTCTCTGTTAGACACTCACTGTTAGACACTTTCTGTTAAACACTCTCTGTTAGACTCTCTGTTAGAGGCTCACTGCTAGACACTCTCTGCTAGACACTCACTATTAGACACTTTCTGTTAAACACTCTCTGTTAGACTCTCTGTTAGACACTCACTGCTAGACACTCTCTGCTAGATACTCTCTGTTAGAAACTTGCTGTTAGAAACTCTCTGCTAGACACTCTCTGCTAGACTCTCTCTGCTAAACACTCTGCTAGACACTCTCTGCTAAACACTCTCTGCTAGACACTCTCTGCTAGACACTCTCTGCTAAACACTCACTGTTAGACTCTCTTTTAGACGCTCACTGCTAGACACTCTCTGCTAGACACTCACTGATAGACACTCTCTGCTAGACACTCTCTGCTAGACACCCTCTGCTAGACTCTCTCTGCTAGACACTCTGCTAGACACTCTCTTGTTAAACACTCTCTGTTGGACTCACTGTTAGACATTCTCTGTTAGACTCTCTCTATTAGACACTCTCTACTCGACTCTCTCTACTGACTCTCTCTGCTCGACTCTCTCTGCTCGACTCTCTCTGCTCGACTCTCTCTGCTCGACTCTCTCTGCTCGACTCTCTCTGCTCGACTCTCTCTGCTCGACTCTCTCTGCTCGACTCTCTCTTCTAGACTCTCTCTGCTAGACACTCTCTGCTACACTCTCTCTTCTAGACACTCTCTTTGCTACACTCTTTCTTCTAGACACTCTCTATTAAACACTCTCTGTTACACTCTCTCTGCTCGACTCTCTCTGCTCGACTCTCTCTGCTCGACTCTCTCTGCTCGACTCTCTCTGCTCGACTCTCTCTTCTAGACCCTCTCTGCTAAACACTCTCTTCTAGACCCTCTCTGCTGCACTCTTTCTTCTAGACACTCTGTATTAAACACTCTGTTAGACACTCTCTGTTAGAAACTCT
This sequence comes from Coregonus lavaretus, assembly GCF_964263955.1. Lineage (NCBI taxonomy): Eukaryota > Metazoa > Chordata > Actinopteri > Salmoniformes > Salmonidae > Coregonus > Coregonus lavaretus. The sequence goes on from NC_139988.1 coordinate 11,381,084, forward strand.
ATGTTAGAAACTATCTGTTAGACTCTCTCTGCTACACTCTCTCTGCTAAACACTCTGCTAGACACACTCTGTTAGTCATTCTCTGCTAGACACTCTCTTCTAGACTCTCTCTGCTCGACTCTCTGTTCTGCTGAGTGCTGAGTGGTTTTTGTCCCCTTTTTATTCTTCCATATTAACTACTGCCAAGAGATTTAGTTAATTTTTTATAGAGTTAGCTTTGCATCATGTTCTTATAAATTCATCAACAGTGTTTAAAGCAGACCACTTTTTACTGTTGGAGTATAATTCCCCAGTTTATTGCATAAGGGGAAAACATTATTATTATCTTTGTGGTAACCCAGCCTGGCCTCATAGAGGTAACCTGCTAATGACTTATTCAGCCAGTATAACTGTGAAGGAGGAAGAGGAGAGATGGACTGAGAAGACAGAAAGGCTAACTTATACACCACAGCCATCCCAGTCCTCAACAACCATTTAGACATTGAATAACAGCAGATATGAAAGGTTTAGTCCCAAATGGCACCCTATTCCCTTTAAAGTGCACTCTGGTCAAAAGTAGTTCACTACATAGGGAATAGGGAGTCATTTGGGATGCAGACAGAGTAGATGATAGAAGAGTCCCCACACTTTAAGTTCCTTACTGGAGTTCAGCATCCACCGTAGAGAGAGAGAAAAAACTTCCCTAATGCACTATCCAACTCAACCAAGGTCTCACTCTGACCGTTCTCTCCTCTCTCTCAAGGGTACGCTGAACTAGAAGCTGAACTAGAAGCTGAACTAGAAGCTGAACTAGAAGCTGAACTAGGCTACAGTACAGGAACTGAAAGAACATTCAACTGAGTTGAGTGTGAATGAGGACTGAGAAGATCAATCCATGTTTCGTTCCTTTCAACTGTGACCCCACAGAGTCTCAACTGAGTCTCTGAAACACATGTAACACAAAAAGGGATTGTTTGAACGGTTGTGTGTATGTCTGTGTCTGTATCAGAGGAGGCTGGTGGGAGGAGCTATAGCAGGACGGGTTCATTGTAATGGCTGGAATGGAATTAATGGAATGGTATCGAACACATCAAACATATAGAAACCACATGTTGGACTCCGTTCCGTTAATTCCATTCCAGCCATTACAATAAGCCCGTCCTCCTATAGGTCCTCCCACCAGCCTCTTCTGTTTTGTGTGAAGTGTATGTTATGAGCAGGGTTTAAGACATGGCACACAGACACACACACACACACACATGCGCACATGCACACACTCACACACATTACTTTTTAATATTGCTCTGACCCACTTGTTCAGACTTGTGGGGAGTTTTAGATGGAGTTGAGTGGAGAAAGGCTGCAGTACAGAGCTATGGGGATCAGCTTCAGTAACAGGAGGAAGGCTGCAGTGCAGAGCTATGGGGATCAGCTTCAGTAACAGGAGGAAGGCTGCAGTGCAGAGCTATGGGGATCAGCTTCAGTAACAGGAGGAAGGCTGCAGTACAGAGCTATGGGGATCAGCTTCAGTAACAGGAGGAAGGCTGCAGTGCAGAGCTATGGGGATCAGCTTCAGTAACAGGAGGAAGGCTACAGTGCGGTGCTATGGGGATCAGCTTCAGTAACAGGAGGAAGGCTGCAGTACAGAGCTATGGGGATCAGCTTCAGTAACAGGAGGAAGGCTGCAGTGCAGAGCTATGGGGATCAGCTTCAGTAACAGGAGGAAGGCTGCAGTGCAGAGCTATGGGGATCAGCTTCAGTAACAGGAGGAAGGCTGCAGTACAGAGCTATGGGGATCGGCTTCAGTAACAGGAGGAAGGCTGCAGTGCAGAGCTATGGGGATCGGCTTCAGTAACAGGAGGAAGGCTGTGGTACAGAGCTATGGGGATCAGCTTCAGCAACAGCACAACTCTGCTTCTTTCTGCCAAGTCCCTGTAGGAATCATGGATCTTGGAGATCTTCGAAGGTGCACTGTATGTGTAACTATGCCTAAGTGACTTTTCATTAATGACCATCAATAGCTGATCCAGGAAAGAAATCAAATATTTATAGAAAAGAATAAAGCTAAATAAATGGCCTACTACTTCTGGCCACTAATGGCACAGAGAACAGCAGTACACTCTCCCCATCCCCTTGTAAACAGCAAACATATCGTAGAATAATATATTATATTCCATGAATGTGGAGCTCTGGTAAATATGAAGGAATTACTGTCACAGGATATAATGCTTTAGATTGCACTTTATCACTTGACTCTTATCTGTTTGTTACATTACAGAAAGATTTAGGAGCTGACTCTTATCTGTTAGTTCATTTTCATCATTTAGCAGACGCTCTTATCCAGAGCGACTTACAGTTAGTGAGTGCATACATTTTCATACTGGCCCCCCGTGGGAAACGAACCCACAACCCTGGCATTGCAAGCCCCATGCTCTACCAACTGAGCTACAGGGGAGCGTTAGTTATATTACAGAAAGCTTTAGGACCTGACTCTTATCTGTTAGTTACATTACAGAAGGCTTTAGGACCTGACTCTTATCTGTTAGTTACATAATAGAAAGCTTTAGGACTTGACTCTTAATACATTTACATTTTCGTCATTTAGCAGACGCTCTTATCCAGAGCGACTTACAAATTGGTGCATTCACCTTATGATAGCCAGTGGGACAACCACTTTACAATATATATATATACAGTGAGGGAAAAAAGTATTTGATCAGTCTATAATTTTAATGGTAGGTTTATTTGAACAGTGAGAGACAGAATAACAACAAAACAATCCAGAAAAACGCATGTCAAAAATGTTATTGATTGATTTGCATTTTAATGAGGGAAATAAGTATTTGACCCCTCTGCAAAACATGACTTAGTACTTGGTGGCAAAACCCTTGTTGGCAATCACAGAGGTCAGACGTTTCTTGTAGTTGGCCACCAGGTTTGCACACATTTCAGGAGGGATTTTGTCCCACTCCTCTTTGCAGATCTTCTCCAAGTCATTAAGGTTTCGAGGCTGACGTTTGGCAATTCGAACCTTCAGCTCCCTCCACAGATTTTCTATGGGATTAAGGTCTGGAGACTGGCTAGGCCACTCCAGGACCTTAATGTGCTTCTTCTTGAGCCACTCCTTTGTTGCCTTGGCTGTGTGTTTTGGGTCATTGTCATGCTGGAATACCCATCCACGACCCATTTTCAATGCCCTGGCTGAGGGAAGGAGGTTCTCACCCAAGATTTGACAGTACATGGCCCCGTCCATCATCCCTTTGATGCGGTGAAGTTGTCCTGTCCCCTTAGCAGAAAAACACCCCCAAAGCATAATGTTTCCACCTCCATGTTTGACGGTGGGGAGGGTGTTCTTGGGGTCATAAGCAGCATTCCTACTCCTCCAAACACGGCGAGTTGAGTTGATGCCAAAGAGCTCGATTTTGATCTCATCTGACCACAACACTTTCACCCAGTTCTCCTCTGAATCATTCAGATGTTCATTGGCAAACTTCAGACAGGCCTGTATATGTGCTTTCTTGAGCAGGGAGACCTTGCGGGTGCTGCAGGATTTCAGTCCTTCACGGCGTAATGTGTTACCAATTGTTATCTTGGTGACTACGGTCCCAGCTGCCTTGAGATCATTGACAAGATCCTCCCGTGTAGTTCTGGGCTGATTCCTCACCGTTCTCATTATCATTGCAGCTCCACGAGGTGAGATCTTGCATGGAGCCCCAGGCCGAGGGAGATTGACAGTTATTTTGTGTTTCTTCCATTTGCGAATAATCGCACCAACTGTTGTAACCTTCTCACTAAGCTGCTTGGCGATGGTCTTGTAGCCCATTCCAGCCTTGTGTAGGTCTACAATCTTGTCCCTGACATCCTTAGAGAGCTCTTTGGTCTTGGCCACGGTGGAGAGTTTGGAATCTGATTGATTGATTGCTTCTGTGGACAGGTATCTTTTATACAGGTAACAAACTGAGATTAGGAGCACTCCCTTTAAGAGTGTGCTCCTAATCTCAGCTCTTTACCTTTATAAAAAGACACCTGGGAGCCAGAAATCTTTCTGATTGAGAGGGGTTCAAATACTTACAGTGGGGAAAAAAAGTATTTAGTCAGCCACCAATAGTTTAAGTTCTCCCACTTAAAAAGATGAGAGAGGCCTGTAATTTTCATCATAGGTACACGTCAACTATGACAGACAAATTGAGCATTTTTTTCTCCAGAAAATCACATTGTAGGATTTTTAATGAATTTATTTGCAAATTATGGTGGAAAATAAGTATTTGGTCACCTACAAACAAGCAAGATTTCTGGCTCTCACAGACCTGTAACTTCTTCTTTAAGAGGCTTCTCTGTCCTCCACTCGTTACCTGTATTAATGGCACCTGTTTGAACTTGTTATCAGTATAAAAGACACCTGTCCACAACCTCAAACAGTCACACTCCAAACTCCACTATGGCCAAGACCAAAGAGCTGTCAAAGGACACCAGAAACAAAATTGTAGACCTGCACCAGGCTGGGAAGACTGAATCTGCAATAGGTAAGCAGCTTGGTTTGAAGAAATCAACTGTGGGAGCAATTATTAGGAAATGGAAGACATACAAGACCACTGATAATCTCCCTCGATCTGGGGCTCCACGCAAGATCTCACCCCGTGGTGTCAAAATGATCACAAGAATGGTGAGCAAAAATCCCAGACCCACACGGGGGGACCTAGTGAATGACCTGCAGAGAGCTGGGACCAAAGTAACAAAGCCTACCATCAGTAACACACTACGCCGCCAGGGACTCAAATCCTGCAGTGCCAGACGTGTCCCCCTGCTTAAGCCAGTACATGTCCAGGCCCGTCTGAAGTTTGCTAGAGTGCATTTGGATGATCCAGAAGAGGATTGGGAGAATGTTATATGGTCAGATGAAACCAAAATAGAACTTTTTGGTAAAAACTAAACTTGTCGTGTTTGGAGGACAAAGAATGCTGAGTTGCATCCAAAGAACACCATACCTACTGTGAAGCATGGGGGTGGAAACTTCATGCTTTGGGGCTGTTTTTCTGCAAAGGGACCAGGACGACTGATCCGTGTAAAGGAAAGAATGAATGGGGCCATGTATCGTGAGATTTTGAGTGAAAACCTCCTTCCATCAGCAAGGGCATTGAAGATGAAACGTGGCTGGGTCTTTCAGCATGACAATGATCCCAAACACACCGCCCGGGCAACGAAGGAGTGGCTTCGTAAGAAGCATTTCAAGTTCCTGGAGTGGCCTAGCCAGTCTCCAGATCTCAACCCCATAGAAAATCTTTGGAGGGAGTTGAAAGTCCGTGTTGCCCAGCGACAGCCCCAAAACATCACTGCTCTAGAGGAGATCTGCATAGAGGAATGGGCCAAAATACCAGCTTCTCCATGTCAAACATGTAAATTGTGGTGTACTGCAGGGCAGCTCTCTAGGCCCTCTCTACTCTTTTCTATTGTTACAAATGACCTGCCACCACCATTAAACAAAGCCTGTGTGTCCATGTATGCTGATGACTCAACCATATACGCATCAGCAACCACAGCTAATGAAGTCACTGAAATCCTTAACAAATAGTAGCATTCTGTGTTGGAATGGATGGCCAGTAATAAACTGGTCCTGAACATCTCTAAAACTAAGATTATTGTATTTGGTAAAAATCATTCACTAAGTTCTAGACCTCAACTAAATCTGGTAATGAATGGTCTCGCTGTTGAACAAGTTGAGGAGACTAAATTACTTGGTGTTACCTTAGATTGTAAACAGTCATGGTCAAAACATAGAAATGCAATGGGTGTAAAGATGGGGAGAGGTCTGTCCGTAATAAAGAGATGACACCACACTACAAAAAGCAAGTCTTGCAGGCTCTGGTTTTGTTTTATCTTGATTATTGTCCAGTCATGTGGTCGAGTGCTGCAAGGAAAGACCTAGTTAAGCTGCAGCTGAGTTGAGGAGAGACTGACTTCATCACTTCTTCTTTCTAAAAGAAACATTAATGTGTTGAAAATTCCAAATTGTTTGCATAGTCAACTTACACACAGCACTGACACACACACTTACCCCACCAGACATGCGACCAGGGGTATTTTCACTTTCCCCAAATTCAGAACAAATTCAAGAAAGTGTACATTATTATATAGAGCCATTCTTGCATGGAACTCCGTTCCTTCTCATATTGCTCAAATGAACAGCAAACCTGGTTTACACAAACAGATAAAGCAACACCTCATGGCACAACACCTCTCCCCTATTTGACCTAGATAGTTTGTGTGTATGTATTGATATGTAGGCTACGTGTGCCTTTTTAAAATTGATGTAGTTCTGTTCTTGAGCTGTTCTTATTAATGTTCTGTATTATGTCATGTTTAATGTGGACCCCAGGAATAGTCACTGCTGCTTTCGCATCAGCTAATGGGAATCCTAATAAAATACCAAATACCAAAGAATACCCTCACCTTCCACCCCACCACTCCTCACCCCCCATGCCCCCACTCCTCACCCTCCATCCCCCACTCCTCACCTTCCATCCCCCACTCCTCACCCTCCATCCCCCACTCCTCACCCTCCATCCCCCCAATCCTCACCCTCCATCCCCCACTCCTCACCCTCCATCCCCCCACCCTCCCCACCATCCTGCCATCACTCCCTCTGGAAGCAGCTCTGGAGAGGGGTTCAGATTAGCATGTCTAAAACCGGCTTCTTATCGCTTCTCTCGACATAAACTCATTACACACACACCAGGCTTGTATCCTCTCTTGAGGAGAGAGAGAGAGAGGCTGAGGCAGAGCGGAGCGATAGAGAGACGGAGAGAGAGAGAGGGACGGACGGAGAGGGACGGACGGAGAGAGACAGACAGAGCGAGAGGGACGGGAGAGGGACAGAGAGGATCTTTACTGGATCCACACAGACAGACACACAGAGAGAGAGAGAGAGAGAGAGAGAGAGAGAGAGAGAGAGAGAGAGAGAGAGAGAGAGAGAGAGAGAGAGAGAGAGAGAGAGAGAGAGAGAGAGAGAGAGAGAGAGAGAGAGAGAGAGGAGAGAGAGAGAATGTCACAGTTGGTAAAATGACACAAATGGCTAAAGCAGGGCCAGGCTGGGCAGCGGTTGACTGGGCTCCATCCCAACAGACAGACTCACAAGACCCTGGTAAGAACCTGGAAGCCCCAGCAACCCATCGGCAGGCTAAACTGACCATGCATACATCCCAAATGGCACCCTATTCCCTATGTAGTGCACTACTTTTGACCAAGGACCATATGGCTCTGGTCAAAAGTAGTGCACTATATAGGTAATAGGGTGCAATTTGGGATGTAGCCTACGTACACACACCACCTCTTCCCCAGTCCAGCCCCAGACTGTAGGTAACCTCCACTGAGAGTTGGGTTTGAAACTAAGATTGTAAAATATTCTGGAGTGTAACATTGTGTGTAACTACTAAACCGTCTGAGAAGCAGTTGACAACGTGCTAATGTTTTAGCCTGTCAACTCGCTGTGAGAAAACGGATGAATATGGAAATAGAAGGTAATTATAGAGTAAAGCTTAATTGTCGTGTTTAGGGTTTAGGGAGAATGGGCGTAGTGTAGAGCGGAGGTTTTCTCTGCAAACAACAGATAGACAGGATTGTGAGTTTATCTGCAGAGCTACCCTATAAAGAAGAAAACACCTGCAAAACAATTAAATGAATAAAAACATTCACTTTAGCTCTCATGCTCTGCACTAGCAACTAATAGGATAACCCTCACAGCACAAATAAAAACATACACTTTAGCTCTCATGCTCTGCACCAGCATCTAATGGGTTAAGCCTCACAGCACAAATGCAATGCAAAATGACCAATTGACAAGGTCCTTAACATTAAGTACTAGGTTATAGATGAACAGTTATCTGCATGAGGGATGTTTCCCTTCATTCCTTTACCAGTGCAGCTGAACACTGTATGCTGGAAACATTCGGTTGTCATTTTTGATTAAAACATAACCAATATTCGTTAAATATAAATACTGAACTTGTTTTTGTGTGGATTCCACGACGTGGTTAGCTTTTAACAGCTAGGACTGCTATATCCTGTCCCGGGAATGCCGCTTAACAGACAGGTTGAAGCCTGCTTGACAGAGCCTCTAAGCTGCTAGCCATCAAGCCAAAGGAGTTAGTCCCATATGAGTTTTGCAATGGAGCCCTCTTTGTTTGGAGAAATAAATGAATGGTTCCAGCGCTGTAGGTTCCAGCGTTGTTTCGGGACAAACCAGCTCACTCTTGCTGAGGATTATAGGCTTGAGGTGGCTTCCATGATCACGCAGGTCGCCTGCCTACATAAGAAACTGGAGAAAATGCAGAGTGGAATGTTTACCTTTTCTACTCCAGGGCTGGACGGCATGGATACATCTCCGCCTTGTCGTTTGTCATTATACGACTGGCCGTTTTTGCCCGGAGCTCCACCATATGATAGGGAGTCTAAGGAGCACAGCATGAGGAGCGAGGCAATCAACGATGATCGCATGTCACGAGCCGTGGAAGCCGAAGACAGCGACTTCCTACAAAGCAGTCTACACTCCCAACGAGAGGCCCGGAGCGGATACAAACGACGAATAGTTACGCCGTCATGGAGCCTGATCTTCCTGCACCTTAGTCGCTGGGGGTGCCTCTGTCTGCAGCCACAGTGCCTACTACTACGATTTCGAAGTCGACGTCGGCAACCTTCTGTCCCTGCTCTGGATTGAGCAGGGCTTCTCCATCTGTCAGAGGCCTGCACCAGGCGCCGGGAGCAACTGCTCAAGTTATCCTGCCTCTCGCCCGTCCTTAAAGGGTTATCCGAATCCAGTGAAGCGTGGGAGTGGGCGGATTTCCTCATCCTTCTCTCCAGCTGTGACTTTGGACAGCTCCATAGTAAGAAATGAGACCGTTCCTGGTGCAAAAACAATGTCCTATCCCTGAGCTTGAATAAATGACATTACTAAGCTGCTCCCGAATGTACTACGTCAGGACATGGAGATCGATTCTATCATAGTCCATGTGGGTTTTAATGACATTATAAAGGGCAGCTCTGAACAGTTGAAACTGGATTTTAAAGAGCTGATTGACTCTCTGCTAGACACTAATAAAATACCCACCATATCTGGCCCTGTGCCCTCTCTGAATCGTGGCATTGAATGCTTTAGCAGGATTATTTTTCTTCACAACTGGCTACCTGATTATTGCAGCTCAATGGGAGTAACTTTTGTTGACAATTTCGATACATTTTGAAAACAAAACACATTTTATAAGGAGGATGGGATCCACCCAAATAATTTGGGTTCCTGGATCCTTTCACAGCACTATAAGTCTGCTTTGAGACAATGACATCAATGACCCAAGCCCAGCTCAGTTAATCCATCCCATTGTGACGCTGATTTGTCATAATGCTTCAGCAAATGTACATTATACCAGGGGCGTTGGTAGACACAATGTAAGTAAGCTAATTTATGTCCCTCTAACTACCCAGAATGCCTCTGCTGATCCTACAGCTATTGTATGCAGTAATCATGTGCCCATGAACCAGATTTATACTGTTAGCAGTGAGGCAGTGTGCCCTAGTAAGAATTCCACTATGTGCAGCTCACCCTGCACTAACATAAATAACATGAGCATATCTACTTCTGCCCAGCTCCCAGTAAAGCAATGATAACAAGTTAGCAACCCAAAAGAAAAGTGCTCAAAATAGTCCACGTTAACGTATGTAGCTTAAGAACCAAGGTACAGTTGAAGTCGGAAGTTGACATACACCTTAGCCAAATACATTTAAACTCAGTTTTCACAATTCCTTACATTTAATCCTAGTAAAAACCCCTGTCTTATGTCAGTTAGGATCACCACTTTATTTTAAGAATGTGAAATGTCAGAATAATAGTAGAGAGAATTATTTATTTCAGCTTTTATTTCTTTCATCACATTCCCAGTGGGTCACAAGTTTACGTACACTCAATTAGTATTTGGTATTATTGCCTTTAAATTGTTTAACTTGGGTCAAACCTTTCGGGTACATTCCACAAGCTTCCCACAAAAAGTTGGGTGAATTTTGGCCCATTCCTCCTGACAGAGCTGGTGTAACTGAGTCTGGTTTGTAGGCCTCCTTGCTCACACACGCTTTGTCAGTTCTGCCCACCCATTTTCTATAGGACTGAGGTCAGGGTTTTGTGAAGGCCACTCCAATACCTTGACCTTGTTGTCCTTAAGCCATTTTGCCACAACTTTGGAAGAATGCTTGGGGTCATTGTCCATTTGGAAGAGATATTTGCGACCAAGCTTTAACTTCCTGACTGATGTCTTGAGATGTTGCTTCAATATATCCACATAATTTTCCTTCCTCATGATTTCATCTATTTTGTGAAGTGCATCAGTCCCTCCTGCAGCAAAGCACCCCCACAGCATGATGCTGCCACCCCTGTGCTTCACGGTTGGGATGATGTTCTTCGGCTTGCAAGCTGTCCCCCTTTTTCCTCCAAACATAACGATGATCATTATGGCCAAACAGTTATATTTTTGTTTCATCAGACAAGAGGACATTTCTTCAAAAGTACGATCTTTGTCCCCATGTGCACTTGTAAACCGTAGTCTGGCTTTTTTATGGTGGTTTTGGAGCAGTGGCTTCTTCCTTGCTGAGCGGCCTTTCAGGTTATGTTGATATAGGACTTGTTTTACTGTGGATATAGATACTTTTGTACCTGTTTCCTCCAGCATCTTCACAAGGTCCTTTGCTGTTGTTCTAGGATTGATTCGCACTTTTCGCTCCAAAGTACGTTCATCTCTAGGAGACAGAACGCGTCTCCTTCCTGAGTGGTATGACGGCAGTGTGGTCCCATGGTGTTTATACTTGAATACTATTGTTTGTACAGATGAACGTGGTCCCTTCAGGCATTTGGAATTTGCTCCTAAGGATGAACCAGACTTGTGGAGGTCTACAAATGTTTTTCTGAGGTCTTGGCTGATTTCTTTTGATTTTCCCATAATGTCAAGCAAAGAGGCACTGAGTTTGAAGGTAGGCCTTGAAATACATCCACAGGTACACCTCCAATTGACTCAAATGATGTCAATTACCCTATCAGCAGCTTCTAAAGCTATGACATCATTTTCTGGAATTTTCCAAGCTGTTTAAAGGCACAGTCAACTTAGTGTATGTAAACTTCTGACCCACTGGAATTGTGATATAGTGAATTATAAGTGAAATAATCTGTCTGTAAACAATTGTTGGAAAAATTATTTGTGTCATGCACAAAGTAGATGTCCTAACCGACTTGCCAAAACTATAGTTTGTTAACAATACATTTGTGGAGTGGTTGAAAAACAAGTTTTAATTTGACATTTTAGTCATTTAGCAGATGCTCTTATCCAGAGCGACTTACAGTTAGTGAGTGCATACGTTTTCATACTGGCCCCCCGTGGGAATCGAACCCACAACCCTGGCGTTGCAAGCGCCATGCTCTACCAACTGAGCTACAGGAGGCCCTTAATGGGCTCCCGAGTGGCGCAGCGGTCTAAGGCACTGCATCACAGTGCTTGAGGCGTCACTACAGACCCCCTGGTTTGATTCCAGGCTGTATCTCAACCGGCCGTGATTGGGAGTCCCATAGGGCGGCGCACAATTGGCTCAGCGTCGTCCGGGTTTGGCCAGTGTAGGCCGTCATTGTAAATAAGAATTTGTTCTGAACTGACTTGCCTAGGTAAATAAAGGTAAAATAAAAATTCTGACTTCAACTGTACATGAAATCAATAATTTGCTAGTAGCAGATGACATTCATATTCTGACTATCTCTGAAACTCACTTAGATAATACCTTTGATGATACAGTGGTAACAATACAAGGTTATAACATCTACAGAAATGCCAATGGTGGAGGTGTTGCTGTTTATATTCAGAACCACATTCCTGTAAAGCTTAGAGAGGATCTCATGTTAAATACTGTTGAAGTAATATGGCTACAGGTTCATCTGCCTCACCTAATGCCTATTCTTGTGGGAAGCTGCTATAGACCACCAAGTGCTAACAGTCAGTATCTGGATAACATGTGTGAAATGCTTGATAATGTATGTGATATCAAGAGAGAGGTGTATTTTCTGGGTGATTTTAAATATTGACTGGCTTTCGTCAAGCTGCCCACTCAAGAAGAATCTTCAAACTGTAACTAGTGCGTGCAACCTGGTTCAGGTTATCAGTCAACCTACCAGGGTAGTTACAAACAGCACAGGAATGAAATCATCAACATGTATTGATCACATCTTTACTAATGTAGCAGAAATTAGCTTGAAGCAGTATCCAGATCCATCGGATGTAGTGATCACAATATAGTAGCCATATCTAGGAAAACCACAGTTCCAAAGGTTGGGCATAATATAGTGTATAAGAGGTCCTACAATAACTTTTGTAGTGATTCCTATGTTGTTGATCCGTGAGTATTTGTTGGTCCGTGGTGTGTAATGAGGAGCAAACAGACGCTGCACTTGACACATTTATGAAATTGCTTATTCCAGTTACTAATAAGCATGCACCCATTAAGAAAATGACTGTAAAAACAGTTAAATCCCTGTGGATTGATGAGGAATTTAAAAATGGTATGGTTGAGAGGGATGAGGCAAAAGGAATGGCAAATAAGTCTGGCTGCACAACCGACTGGCAAACATATTGCAAATTGAGAAATCATGTGACTAAACTGAATAAAAAAAGAAGAAACTACACTATGAAACAAAGATAAATTACATAAAGAATGATAGTAAAAAGCTTTGGAGCACCTTAAATGACATTTTGGGAAAAAAGGCAAACTCAACTCCATCATTCATTGAATAAGATGGCTCATTCATCACAAAACCGACTGATATTGCCAAGTACTTTAATGATTTTTTCATTAGCAAGATTAGCAAACTTAGTCATGACATACCAGCAACAAACGCTGACACTACACATCCAAGTATATCTGACCAAATTATGAAAGACAATCATTGTAATTTTGAATTCCTTAAAGTGAGTGTGGAAGAGATGAACAAATGATTGTTGTCTATCAACAATGACAAGCCACCGGGGTCTGACAACTTGGATGGAAAATTACTAAGGATAATAGCGGACAATATTTCCACTCCTATTTGCCATATCTTCAATTTAAGCCTACTAGAAAGTGTGTGCCCTCAGGCCTGGAGGGAAGCAAAAGTCATTCCTCTACCTAAGAATAGTAAAGCCCCCTTTATTGGCTCAAATAGCCGACTAATATGGCTTTACACCACCTGCTATATTGTGGATACAGAGTTACCTGTCTAACAGAACACATAGGGTGTTCTTTAATGGAAGCCTCTCCAACATAATCCAGGTAGAATCAGGAATTACCCAGGCCAGCTGTCTAAACCCCTTACTTTTTTAAATATTTACTAACGACATGCCACTGGCTTTGAGTAAAGCCAGTGTGTCTATGTATGCGGATGACTCAACACTATACACGTCAGCTACTACAGTGACTGAAATGACTGCAACACTCAACAAAGAGCTGCAGTTAGTTTCAGAATGGGTGGCAAGGAATAAGTTAGTCCTAAATATTTCAAAAATTAAAAGCATTGTATTTGGGACAAAATCATTCACTAAACCCTAAACCTCAACTAAATCTTGTAATAAATAATGTGGAAATTCAGCAAGTTGGATTGTAAAATGTCATGGTCAAAACATATTGATACAGTAGCTGAGCTGGGGAGAAGTCTGTCCATAATAAAGTGCTGCTCTACCTTCTTAAGAGCACTATCAGCAAGGCTGGTCCTACAGTTTTGTCGCACCTGGACTACTGTTCAGTCGTGTGGTCAGGTGCCACAAATATTGCAATTGGCTCAGAACAGGGCAGCACGGGTGGCCCTTGGATGTACACAGAGAGCTAACATTAATAATATGCATGTCAATCTCTCCTGGCTCAAAGTGGAGGAGAGATTGACTTCATCACTACTTGTATTTGTGAGAGGTATTGACATGTTGAATGCACCGAGCTGTCTGTTTAAACTAATAGTGCACAGCTCTGACACCCATGCATACCCCACAATACATGCCACCAGAGGTCTCTTCACAGTCCCCAAGTCCTGAACAGACTATAGGAGGCGCACAGTACTACATAGAGCCATGACTACATGGAACTCTATTCCACATCAAGTAACTGATGCAAGCAGTAAAATTAGATTAAAAAACAGATTAAAATACACCTTATGGAACAACGCAGACTGTGAAGCAACACAAACATAGGCACATGCGTACACACACACGATAACATACGCACCATACACACACGTAGGCATGGATTTTGTACTGTAGTGGTAGTGGAGTAGGGGCCTAAGGGCACACAGTGTTGTGAAATCTGTGAATGTATTGTAATGTTTTTAAAATTGTATGAACTGCCTTATTTTTGCTGGACCCCAGGGAGAGTAGCTGCTGCCTTGGCAGCAGCTAATGGGGAACCATAATAAATACAAATTCAAATACCAGCAGGTCTTCTCTGTATTTATATGGCATTATAATGCTCAGCCCCTTGTAGCTGTCTGCCTGTATTATCTGGCCGGTAACTAATGTCCTAATTCTCCCCATGCTGTCTGACCAAACGAGCCCATACACACCCTGATCTCTGGTGAGAAGGTGATAATACATGCACGTACACACACACACACACACACACACACACACACACACACACACACACGCACACGCACACGCACACACACACACACACACTGCTCCCTATATGTTGCCAGAACTATGCTAAATGAGGTGTTCAAGAAGCAGCGGACTGCTTGTTATCAATCAGGGTGTTATTTTTTTAATGTTTCACGTCGATGTAATGGTCCTAAAACACATTAACATTGAGGGAGTACTCTGGAGAGGGATAGTGTGTGAATATTTTCAGTGTTATTGAGTCATACTCTGCCAGCCTTGAATGACGTCTTCCATACCAAACTGTATACCCCCATTAATAAATATGCATCATCAAAACTGCGATTAGAAAATGTTTTAAACAGTGTGTTAAGAAAATAATGAGGGCTGTGATTAAAAAGAACAGAAGTACAATTAATATTCATGATAAATGAATTGACCTTAATACAAGTCATTTTCAATCACATTTACATTAGTGTTCCAATATTTAAATAGTAAATACTAAACATGCAGAATGCATTCAGTATTGGAAGAAGGAATCTGTGCTTCAGGACAGTACATTGGGGCTATAGGCTATACGTGTGGTGTGCAGCACTAACCATAGAGAGGCTATAGGCTATATGTGTGGTGTGCAGCACTAACCATAGAGAGGCTATAGGCTATACGTGTGGTGTGCAGCACTAACCATAGAGAAGCTATAGGCTATACGTGTGATGTGCAGCACTAACCATAGAGAGGCTATCGGCTATACGTGTGGTGTGCAGCACTAACCATAGAGAGACTATAGGCTATACGTGTGGTGTGCAGCACTAACCATAGAGAGGCTATAGGCTATACGTGTGATGTGCAGCACTAACCATAGAGAGGCTATAGGCTATCCATGTGGTGTGCAGCACTAACCATAGAGAGACTATAGGCTATACGTGTGGTTAAAATGATAGGATTTTAACCACATGTTTGTGCCATAAGCGCATCTAAACAAGTATCCTATAAGTTTAAAAACAATTGCAAGTGAGGCATGCCAAGTTAATTTGTAGAAAAGGCCAAAAAGTACCCAAGTGCATTGCCATTCACAGTAAATATACAGTTGAAGTCGGAAGTTTACATTCACCTTAGCCAAATACATTTATACTCAGTTTTCCACAATTCCTGACATTTCATCCTTGTAATAATTTGCTGTCTTAGGTCAGTTAGGATCACCACTTTATTTTAAGAATGTGAAATGTCATAATAATAGTAGAGTGTCATGCCCGTTGAAGGACGGGTCAGACCAAGGCGCAGCGTGAAATGCATACATGTTTATTACAAAGATAAACACACAAACAAAAACAACGTAACGTGAAGTCCTCAGGCTAAACACAATACAAGCCTCTACACGGAACAAGATCCTACAACTAATGATTACCAATAGGCTACTAAAGTATGATCCCCAATCTGAGACAATGAGCGACAGCTGCCTCTGATTGGGAATCACACCCGGCCAAACATAGAAACACAAACCTAGAATGAAAACATAGAAATACTAACATAGAATATCCACATCCTGACTCAACATACAAGAGTCCCATAAGTCAGGGCGTGACATAGAGAGAATGATTTATTTCAGCTTGTATTTCTTTCATCACATTCCCAGTGGGTCAGAAGTTTACATACACTCAATTAGTATTTGGTAGCATTGCCTTTAAATTGTTTAACCTGGGTCAAATGTTTTGGGTAGCCTTCCACAAGCTTCCCACAATAGGTTGGGTGAATTTTGGCCCATTCCTCCTGACAGAGCTGGTGTAACTGTCAGGTTTGTAGGCCTCCTTGCTGGCATATGCTTTTTCAGTTCTGCCCACAGATTTTCTATAGGATTGAGGTCAGGGCTTTGTGATGGCCACTCCAATACCTTGACTTTGTTGTCCTTAAGCCATTGCAAACTGTAGTCTGGGTTTTTTATGGCGATTTTGGAGAAGTGGCTTCTTCCTTGCTGAGTGGCCTTTCAGGGTTTTACTGTGGATATAGATACTTTTGTACCTGTTTCCTCCAGCATCTTCACAAGGTCCTTTGCTGTTGTTCTGGGATGGATTTGCACTTTTCGCACCAAAGTACGTTCATCTCTAGGAGACAGAACGCATCTCCTTCCTGAGCGGTATGATGGCTGCGTGGTCCCATGGTGTTTATACTTGAATACTATTGTTTGTACAGATGAACGTGGTACCTTCAGGCATTTGGAATTTGCTCCCAAGGATGAACCAGACTTGTGGAAGTCTACAATTATTTTTCTGAGGTCTTGGCTGATTTCTTTTGATTTTCCCATGATCTCAAGCAAAGATGCGCTGAGTTTGAAGGTAGGCCTTGAAATACATCCACAGGTACACCTCCAATTGACTCAACTTATGTCAATTAGCCTATTAGAAGCTTCTAAAGCCATGACATCATTTTCTGGAATTTTCCAAGCTGTTTACAGGCAAAGTCAACTTAGTGTATGTAAACTTCTGACCCACTGGAATTGTGATACAGTGAATTATAAGTGAAATAATCTGTCTGTAAACAATTGTTGGAAAAATTACTTGTGTCATGCACAAAGTAGATGTCCTAACCGACTTGCCAAAACTATAGTTTGTTAAAATACATTTGTGGAGTGGTTGAAAAACGAGTTTTAATTACTCCAACCTAAGTGTATGTAAACTTCCGACTTCAACTGTATAGCAAAATACAGTATCCTATTACTCTGGAAATGTCCCATAAAATGAACACTTCACATGACATTTCACATGTGAAAATGTGTTTTTGGAACACTTCACATGTCACATTTCATATGTGAAAATGTGTTTTTGGAACACTTCACATGTCACATTTCATTTCAGGTCTGAAAATGTGTTTTTGGAAGACTTCAAGTGTAATTGCACATGTGAAATCATGTGTTTTTGGAACTCTTCACATGTGGCATTTCACACGTGAAAACATGTTTTTTTTTTTTACACTTCACATGTGACCATGTGTTTTTGGAACATTTCACATGTGAAAATGTGTTTTTGGAACACTTCACTTGTGAAAAGGTGTGTTTTTGAAATGTCACGTGATCACGTTTTCATATGTTATCGCTGTTAAGCTAAAGTATGACTTCACCTGGGATTTGAACTCACAACCTCGGAATTTGAGGTACACTGATCGTTCTGCTGCACCACAAAGTCTGTAGATTTCCCAGACCCATTCATTACCTATAAAACATCTCTGCACTTAACAACAGAGTGCCATCTGATTGTTATTTTAGTTATCAGTTAATCAGACTATTTTCTCTTCATTGATTTAATTTACTTATTTCAGTAATTTGAGGGTTTTCTGTATAGTTGTCTAATGTTGGTGGGGCATATTATTCTTTGTCAATGCTACTCCTGAATCACTATGATAATATAATTGTTTTTCTTTAGTGTATTTTGAACAAAACTGAGATTTACTTTGAAGTCCAAAGTGTAGGAATACAGGTTAAAGCAGTCACTGACACAGACATGGTGGCGTAGCAGGAAGATCACAATTACATTTACATCATTTAGCAGACGCTCTTATCCAGAGCGATTTACAAATTGGTGCATTCAACTTATGATAGCCAGTGGGACAACCACCTTTTTTTTTTTTTTTATGTATGTATGGGGGGTGGAGGAAGAAGGATTACTTCATAGTATTCCAGGTATTCCTTAAAGAGGTAGGGTTTCAAGTGTCTCCGGAAGGTGGTCAGTGACTCCGCTGTCCTGGCGTCGTGGGGGAGCTTGTTCCACCATTGTGGTGCCAGAGCAGCGAATAGCTTTGACTGGGCTGAGCGGGAACTGTGCTTCCGTAGAGGTAGGGGAGCTAGCAGGCCAGAGGTGGATGAACATAGTGCCCTCGTTTGGGTGTAGGGTCTGATCAGAGCCTGAAGGTAAGGAGGTGCCGTTCCCCTCACAGCTCCGTAGGCAAGCACCATGGTCTTGTAGTAGATGTGAGCGTCAACTGGAAGCCAGTGGAGTGTGCGGAGGAGCGGGGTGACATGAGAGAACTTGGGAAGGTTGAACACCAGACGGGCTGCAGCGTTCTGGATAAGTTGAAGGGGTTTAATGGCACAGGAAGGGAGCCCAGCCAACAGCGAGTTGCAGTAATCCAGACGGGAGATGACAAGTGCCTGGATTAGGACCTGTGCCGCTTTCTGTGTAAGGTAGGGTCGTACTCTGCGAATGTTGTAGAGCATGAACCTGCAGGATCGGGGTCACAGCTTTGATGTTAGCGGAGAACGACAGGGTATTTTCCAGGGTCACGCCAAGGTTCTTTGCACTCTGGGAGGAGGACAAAATGGAGTTGTCAACCGTGATGGCGAGATCGTGGAGCGGGAAGTCCTTCCCCGGGAGGAAGAGCAGCTCCGTCTTGCCGAAGTTCAGCTTGAGGTGGTGATCCGACATCCACACTGATATGTCTGCCAGACATGCAGAGATGCGATTCGCAACCTGGTTATCAGAAGGGGGAAAGGAGAAAATTAATTGTGTGTCATCTGCGTAGCAATGATAAGAGAGACCATGTGAGGATATGACAGAGCCAAGTGACTTGGTGTATAGAGAGAATAGGACAGGGTCTAGAACTGAGCCCTGGGGGACACCAGTGGTGAGAGCACGTGGTGCGGAGACAGATTCTCGCCACGCCACCTGGTAGGAGCGACCTGTCAGGTAGGACGCAATCCAAGAGTGATCAGCGCCGGAGATGCCCAACTTGAAGTGGGTGGAGAGGAATATCTGATGGTTCACAGTATCAAAGGCAGCGGATAGGTCTAGAAGGATAAGAGCAGAGGAGAGAGAGTTAGCTTTAGCAGTGTGGAGAGCCTCCGTGACACAGAGAAGAGCAGTCTCAGTTGAATGACCAGTCTTGAAACCTGACTGGTTTGGATCAAGAAGATCATTCTGAGAGAGATAGCAGGAGAGTTGGCTAGAGACGGCACGCTCAAGAGTTTTGGAGAGAAAAGAAAGAAGGGATACTGGTCTGTAGTTGTTGACATCGGAGGGATCGAGTGTAGGTTTTTTGAGGAGGGGTGCAACTCTCGCTCTCTTGAAGACGGAAGGGACATGGCCAGCGGTCAAGGATGAGTTGATGAGCGAGGTGAGGTAAGGGAGAAGGTCTCCGGAAATGGTCTGGAGAAGAGAGGAGGGGATAGGGTCAAGCGGGCAGGTTGTTGGGCGGCTGGCCGTCACAAGTCGCAAGATTTCATCTGGAGAGAGGGGGGAGAAAGAAGTAAAAGAATAGGGTAGGGCAGTGTGAGCAGGACCAGCGGTGTCATTTGACTTAATAAATGAGGATCGGATGTCGTCAACCTTCTTTTCAAAATGGTTGATGAAGTCATCCACATAGAAGGATGAGGGAGGGGGAGGAGGAGGGGGATTCAGCAGGGAGGAGAAGGTGGCAAAGAGAGAGAGGAGGGTTGAGGAGGCAGAATCTGGAGATCGGAGGGAGAAGGATTTAGCAGAGGGAAGAGATGATAGGATGGAAGAGGAGAGAGTAGCGGGAGAGAGAGAGCGAAGGTTGCGATGGCACATTACCATCGGAGTAGGGGCAGAGTGAGTAGTGTTGGAGGAGAGCGAGAGAGAAAAGGATAAAAAGTTGTGGTCGGAGACTTGGAGGGGAGTTGCAGTGAGATTAGTAGAAGAACAGCATCTAGTAAAGATGAGGTCAAGCGTATTGCCTGCCTTGTGAGTAGGGGGGGACGGTGAGAGGGTGAGGTCAAAAGAGGAAAGGAGTGGAAAGAAGGAGGCAGAGAGAAATTAGTCAAAGGCAGACGTAGGGAGGTTAAAGTGACCCAGAATTGTGAGGGGTGAGCCATCCTCAGGAAAGGAACTTATCAAGGCGTCAAGCTCATTGATGAACTCTCCAAGGGAACCTGGAGGGCGTTAAATGACAAGGATGTTAAGATTGAATGGGTTAGTGACTGTGACAGCATGGAATTCAAATGAGGAGATAGACAGATGGGTCAGGGGAAAAAGAGAGAATGTCAACTTGGGAGAGATGAGGATTCCTGTGCTACCGCCGCGCTGACCAGATGCTCTCGGGGTATGCGAGAACACATGGTCAGACGAGGAAAGAACAGTAGGAGTAGCAGTGTTTCTGTGGTAATCCATGTTTCCGTCAGCGCCAAGAAGTCAAGGGACTGGAGGGTAGCATAGGCTGAGATTAACTATGCATTGTTGGCCGCAGAACGGCAGTTCCAGAGGCTGCCGGAGACCTGGAACTCCACGTGGGTCGTGCGCGCAGGGACCACCAGGTTGGAGTGTCAGTAGCCACGCGGTGTGAAGCGTTTGTATGGCTTGTGCAGAGAGGAGAGAACAGGGATAGACAGACACATAGTTGACAGGCTACAGAAAAAGGCTACAATAATGCAAAGGAGATCAGAATGAAATTAACTAAACATCTGGGAAAGCAAGAGAGCGGGGCCTCCCTCACTTACCTTTCACTGAAACACTCAAATATAACTCTCCCAACTTCCACTTTAGAAATTATCATTGTTGTAAACTACAGCGGTTCAATGTTTTCTAGGAATAGACTAACTTAGTTTATTCAGCTAGCTAACTTGGTACAGTATTCTTCCATGAAAACCGTCCAGGGCACCGTATCCTATGACGCCATAGCCAACTAGCATGCCAGCCTCCAATAACACGGTTTAGCATCAATACTCGGTTACAACAAACCAGTGTGTTAACACGCCAAACAGATCATTTGTTTCCGTGTCTAACGTTGTGTAAAGTTTTGGGTTAGTTTTGACAGTTTGAGTGAGTATGTCATCAACTTATTCAGCCAGTTAGTTAGCTAGAATAGTTAGCATACTAGCTAGCCATTGCTCTCTACCAACGAACCACCCCTCCTCTGACGGCACGAAACACACAGAGAAAGCCAAGCTAACGTTAACCAGTCACCCATGTCCCGAATTCCCTTGAACGACTCTGGTTACCAGTATGTAAAAACAAAACAAAAATAAATGTAGGTTATACCTTACCCTTAGTAGCTACTGTTACCCAGTTAAGTGCAAAGCTAGCCACTGAATCGATTCAGCCAGTTCGCGTCTGTCTCAACGGAGAGAAAGCGTCTCCAAATATACAGCTAGGTTGTTCCAGCTATTGTTTAGTTAGCTATCCAGGTAGCAACAAGCTAGGTACATTTCGAGTACAGTAGCTACTAAATACCAAACCTTAACGCTTCAGATAATGAGGTTAGAAAAACAGCTGAATGGTAGGTAGCTAGCTGGCATAATTACAGGTACTCTTAAGTGTGAAATAACATTGGAAACAACTATCCACAGTTGCTAACAGTTACCAGTAGCTACCCGCTAGCTAGCTAGCTTTATCGGTCCAAGTGGGTTAGCTAGCCTCGTGCTTCACCGGGCTCAGCCGAATACAATACTTACCTACAATAATTACCTACAATAACCTACAATAACTACCTAGATAAACTACCTACAATACCTAACTACAATACCTACCTACAATCTAAATACATGGTTTATACTGAGTTCAAATTCCAGTTAAGGACATGTTGAATAATAATTTCTGCATAAGTGACCTTACACAACATAGTAAAATATGTAGTTGTAAACACTATGTTAAAAGCCCTGTTTGTATCATAAAGACAATATTTTGTTTGCAGGCTATTGTTACATTCTCCAGTTTCTGTGTTGTGGTTTGTGTATTTTCATGTATGTATTTCAGGAAATGGGTTCCTGAAATTCCCCAACAAGCAGCTGATTGGTCGATGAACATTGATGATTGGAGAGCTGACCCTGCGCCCTCGTCAGGACGCAGCTGTCTCCAATTACCAACTCCTTCTGAAGCTATATAAGAGTTCTGTTGCTCAGAAGGGGGGGAGAAAAAAAAACAGAATGGCTGAGAGTTATAGCATGTTGGTTGTTGCGAAGACATTTGGTATGTACTGTGTAGTTGTTGCTGTGAGAACCAATTGTAATGTTTTGTGTTAGTTTGTTGCTCAGAGAGTTTCTTTAATGTCCTGAGTTTGTATTTTTCCTCAGGTTTTGTTGTAAATTTTGTTTCATTTGTTCCCAAGGGGGGAAGGGGAAGGCACCTAGGGAGTGCTTAGGCAAGAGGCCCGCGGGCATACATTACCCGTAGAAGTTAACTGTCTATGCACACTAGGAAAGACCTGGGCGGACCATCCCCTGTATTTTGGTTAGTGCACCAGGTGGTGCTAGTTAAGTAAGTAGTGGGTAGGCAGGTAAGGTAGGAGAGGGGGCTTTGATATTTACTTATTTGCTTTGATTCCGTCCAGCCCCTTTTCCCCAAACTTACCGTGCGAAGGAATAAATTCCCTGTTAACGGTATTCTCTGCCTTTTGTCATCCTTACTCACACCTACAGTCCCATACCTCTTTCACACCACAGAGAGTTGAGTTGTAGCAGGGTGTTGCGTTCCCTCTTCCGAGAGGAGTGCGTAACAGGTATCACCTGTGAAATATCATGTGAAAATTTGAATCCAAAACATGGTTTCACACGATATCACATGTGCAAAATTTGGAAATGTCACATTGTTTTTCCGTAAGGGGCGTTTTCTGTAAGTGATTCAATCCATCTTTTAAAGGTAATTTCTGCTGTAATGAGCATGGAGGTGATCCCCAGGAGAGTTAGACATGAACAGGACTACCACATGGCAGGACCATAAAGGTTTGTGGGCTAGGGAAAGCCTGGTGGGTTTCAGCTGAGGCAGAGCAGAGCTGGGTTAAAGTAGAACGATAGAAGAAACAAGGGAGAAACAGGGATGATTCACTGCTGAGTGGAAAATAATATGATGTAATGAATGGTATGTCAGAAACAGCCCGGCCCACTGCCCAGTGAAGCAGTGTGTGTGGGTAGGGGGCGTAGGGAGGTGTGTGTGTTGGTGTGTGCCTACATGTGAGTGTGTGTGTGAGGGGGGGTTCCCCCACATTAGCCCTCCCATTACCTCTCATCAGGTGGAGGGGGAAGTGGAAAACCAGTGGCAGGCATCATGCTTTGGGGGACACTACTCTTGAAACATTACAGTGACCATCTAATATAACACTAATTTAAACTCTCTCTCTCTCTCTCTCTCTCTCAACAGGCAAACTAATCAATGGTTGGGATGGATCTCAACAACCTAATCAATACTGAGCTTCTCAAGGAGGACCACCCATAATGTAGTTCATGGTGAATGTTCTCTATCACCCACTGATTGGTTAATCAACGCTGAATTACAACTCAATAAGGTGTGAAACCATACAAACACACTATCAAGCATACACACAGAATAACTGCTAACGACTTTTAGTTATAGCTTGAGTCCTTCATTGAGACAATAACAAAGCAGCCTTCCCCCCGCCTCCATTTTGGTGAATAGCTGAGGAATGGGCCTGGAGAAATGTAATCACTCAGATGAATAGACAGAGCTATGGATGCAAGGACTGACCATCCATGATACCAACATTATAGATTGAACCATGTTTTGAGGCTATACAATGTTTGTTTACATTTACTTCGTTTACAGACATTGTGTAAAACAAGCTTCTATTTTGGGTTCTGAAGTTATACGACAGTTGAACTACCTGGTTTTAGTTCAAGCTAAAACCATTAATTTATAGGTCCAGAAATGTATGTAGCAACTAAGGATTTTAGCTTTAACGAGAAGCACATTTTCTCACAGAAAAATACACAATTACATTTCCAAGACCCTCACTGGTGATACGCAATTAAAATAATCTCTCTCTTTCCAACCACTGTAATGTAAATGTAATAACCAGCTATGAAAAAATCAGCTTCATGACTAAAGATAAGAATGCAAAAACAACAATTAGATTAAAAAGATTCCATTTCTTATTGCAAAATAATTGGATTTAGACATTTCTTTTCACTGTAAGCAAATGTTTCCTCAGTTACCAAAGTGAGAAGAATATATCTAACCTCGGCCAAGTGATTTCCTGGTTTTTCAGTTACTCACTTTTCATTTGACTTAGTTCACAACATATTAGACATTCATAGAGACAACATATTGTGTTTTTACACAGTGTAACGCAATGCTGTTTGGCACACGGCGAGCTTTTGTAACACTCTTTCACCATTTCCCCCCTCATTCATTGCAATCCCCCAGAAAGGGATACATTACGTTTACTGTCAGAGATAAATATTTATCTAAGAGATAAATAGACAGACAAAAATGAGATTCCTTACGTTCTGCCCTCTGTGATAGGGAGTTGGTTATTAATGACCCTAGGCCAAGGCCTTGTTTGGTTCTGACAGAGTCAATGTAAGAAACAGTGAAGAATGATGTGTGTGGTGTGTGTGTGTGTGTCTGTGTCGACGTGAGGAACAGTGAGGATCAACCAAGGCCATCAAAGTGTGGGAACAACATGGGATAAGCAGTGGGGAGCCCTGAACTCTCATTTGTGTTAATAAAACTTCTCTAAATTGTTTGTGTAATAAAATTAACGTTGTCAGGGCCAGGGGGGCCTGGGGGACATCAATTAAGCAGATAAGGAAATGAAAATAAATCCCTTCTGATGGTGACTCGCCGGCCAGTCGCTGTGCCGACTGCACGTCCAGTAAACAACAGGGAGGAAACAGGAAGCAGGAAGTCATTTTGCTGAGCGATTTGAGGGGTCATAAATCGTCATGACATCGAGCAGCAGCCATAGATACTAGTCTGTCCTCTCTTCAGGACAAACGGAGGACTGCTTTTACTACTTCCTCATCAGAGATCAACAGGGTGGTCATACTGCGTTTGTCTCTGACCCATGAGGCCATGACACCATAGGTACTATAACATCATTATGACAATGAGTGAGGTAATAGTCTATGGATATAAATGTAAATGTGTGGGGACATAGATCAAATCAAATCAAATCACATTATATTGGTCACATGCGCCGAATACAACAGGTGCAGACATTACAGTGAAATGCTTACTTACAGCCCTTAACCAACAGTGCATTTATTTAACACAAAAAACAAAAACAAAAACAACAACAACAAAAAGTGTTGAGAAAAAAAAGAGCAGAAGTAAAATAAAATAACAGTAGGGAGGCTATATATACAGGGGGGTACCGTTGCAGAGTCAATGTGCGGGGGCACCGGCTAGTTGAGGTAGTTGAGGTAAGATGTACATGTGGGTAGAGTTAAAGTGACTATGCATAAATAATTAACAGAGTAGCAGCAGCGTAAAAAGGATGGGGTGGGGGGGGCAGTGCAAATAGTCCGGGTAGCCATGATTAGCTGTTCAGGAGTCTTTTGGCTTGGGGGTAGAAGCTGTTGAGAAGTCTTTTGGACCTAGACTTGGCACTCCGGTACCGCTTGCCGTGCAGTAGCAGAGAGAACAGTCTATGACTAGGGTGGCTGGAGTCTTTGACAATTTTGAGGGCCTTCCTCTGACACCGCCTGGTATAGAGGTCCTGGATGGCAGGAAGCTTGGCCCCAGTGATGTACTGGGCCGTACGCACTACCCTCTGTAGTGCCTTGCGGTCGGAGGCCAAGCAGTTGCCATACCAGGCGGTGATGCAACCAGTCAGGATGCTCTCGATGGTGCAGCTGTAGAATTTTTTGAGGATCTGAGGACCCATGCCAAATCTTTTCAGTCTCCTGAGGGGGAATAGGCTTTGTCGTGCCCTCTTCACGACTGTCTTGGTGTGTTTGGACCATGATAGTTCGTTGGTGATGTGGACACCAAGGAACTTGAAGCTCTCAACGGTTTATCCTAGTAGAGACCAAGAGGACGCCATTTTGTGAGGGTGACATGTAGTACGTGCTCCAGCATGAAGTTTCTCCAAAGTATAGATCCAGGATCAGCTTTCCCTCCCCCAATCCTAACTTTAACCATTGGTGGGGAAAATCCCAAACTGACCCAAGATCAGTGTCTAGGGGTAACTTCACCGTAGTGTGTCCCCTGGGTGGGGAATTCTGGGATGTGTAGAAGGGGGTGGTGGAGATGATTACAGCATCTAGTGAATGGGCCGCGCTCCACAGATAAGGAAAGGCAATGCAACAACCAATGGTTACTGGTGTTTTCCATGCCGTCCCTAGAAGGGGTGCATCACTTGAGTGGGTTGAGTCACTGATGTGAACTTCCTGTCCGGTTTGTCGCCCCCTCGGGCTCGTGCAGTGGAGGAGATCTTCGTGGGCTATCCTCAGCCTTGTCTCAGGGTAGTAGGTTGGTGGTCTGTTGATATCCCTCTGGTGATGTGGGGGCTGTGCTTTGGTAAAGTGGGTGGGGTTATATCCTACCTGATTGGCCCTGTCTGGGGGTATTGTCGGACGGGGCCACAGTGTCTCCCGACCCCCCCGTCTATGTGCCGGGGGGCTAGGGTCAGTCTGTTATATCTGGTGTTATTCTCCTGTTTTATCCGGTGTCCTTTGTGAATTTAAGTATGCTCCCTCTAATTCTCTCTCTCTCTCCCTCTCTGCCTCCCCTCCCGGAGGACCTGAGCCCTAGGACCATGCCTCAGGACTACCTGGCCTGATGACTCCTTGCTGTCCCCAGTCCACCTGGTCGTGCTGCTGCACCAGTTTCCATTCTTCTGCCTGCGGCTATGGAACCCTGACCTGTTCACCGGACGTGCTACCTTGTCCCAGACCTGCTGGTGCGAAAGAGAGAGCTCTGCTATTTCAACCTCTAAATGACTGGCTATGAAAAGCCAAGTGACATTTACTCCTGATGTACTGACCTGTTGCAACCTCTACAACCACTGTGATTATTATTTGACCATGTTGGTCATCTATGAACGTTTGAACATCTTGGAGAAAAATATAGCCTTAATGGCCATGTACTGTTATAATCTCCACCTGGCACAGCCAGAAGGGGACTGGGCACCCCTCAGAGCCTGGTTCCTCTCTAGGTTTATTCCTAGGTTTCTTCCTAGGTTTCTGCCTATCTAGGGAGTTTTTCCTAGCCACTGTGCTTCTACATCTGCATTGCTTGCTGTTTGGGGTTTTAGGCCTGGTTTCTGTATAGCACTTTGTGACATCTGCTGATGTAAAAAGGGTTTTATCAATAAAATATGATTAATTGATTGGTTGAGTGCCATGTTATCGACTGTGTTATCGACTGACAGATTGTTATAACATATGATGTGTTTCGCTCAGGGTTCTTCAATTCGGGTCCTGGAATTATTATTTCTACCTGGTAGTTAATTGCACTCACCTGGTGTCCCAGGTCTGAATTAGCCCCTGATTAGAAAGAGGGGATGAAAACCAGAGGTGTTTCGGCCCTCCAGGACCGGAATTGAAGAACCCTGGTTTAGCTTATACTTATACTAATACCTATCCAGGCGTTGTAAGATATGTCAGGCGTCAGCAACGTCTAAGCTTTTGAATGCAGCCAATAATGCAGGTCACCCAATTGGCTGAATGAATAATGTATGGCGGTGTGTTTGGGGAGGAGGTGGTGGTGGTGGGAGCAATAGTTGTGGGAGCCACCACAGTTCAGAAAGAGGAACTATCACTGCTGCTGCACTTGTTCAAGGTACTGTTGTAGGAGAGAACTGGAGTTGATAGGCGGAAATGGGTGTGACAAAATAATGAATGGGACAGAAGAGGGTAAGAAAAATAGATTTGGCTGCAAACGTGAATTATCTGCCGTTCTCAAGGTGTCCAGACGAGGTATAAAAACCAGCTCATAAAAACGCCCTCTCTTCCTGTCTCTAGGGGTCAGCATCTTAGATCCATTGTATTAAAAACGCCCTCTCTTCCTGTCTCTAGGGGTCAGCACCTTAGATCCATTGTTTAACCCTCCATTCAAAACAATAGGATCAACATCGCCAGGAGTATTCAAAGGATTTTCAGGGGTGGTTTAAAGCATTTGTTGTCAAGACACAAGGGGACAGTAAATTATGGATGTTAAACACAAAATAATGACAAAACAACTGAATTTCATGAGTTGGCATGTGTTCTCCATGACAACCAACATAATATGGACCACACCTTTAAGGCATGCTAGCAATAGCCTGTGCTTTACTAACTGGCTCTTACTTTCAAAGGGACAACTAGACTCCATTTGGATGAATTCTCATCCTCATCTGGATTAAAGAATGACAACCTGTACCACTGGCGTAGCAGTTGGGTTGTGGTCCCCCCAGAGGTCGGGCCCCCCAGATAGCATAATAACACGTCATAAGCCATGAAATACAATTTTGGAATTACAGGAAATTAGCTTTAAAACTGCAACATTTTCTCTCAGCCTCATGACAAAATGTGTAGAATATCAGGAAATTAACTCAGAGATCCTTGAAAGTCGGGACAATCCTTGTCCGGCAGGGAAGCTTTCTTTTTATAGCTAAACATAATGGATTTTGTTGCATTATTTGAGATTAGAATTTACATTTAGGGGAATTTTATAAAAGAAAATATTTGTATTAGGAATCTTCAAAATACCTTCAATATTATCAATTTCCATGTTGGCTGTATGCCTGGAAATGCCCTTATACGGAGCAAAGGATCCCAATTTCAAACACTCCAAAAAAGTATTGAAAATTCTAAAAACAATCATGGATATTAAGTGGAAAATTATCTTATGTAGTTTCTCTCAAAACTGTGATTCCTAAATGATGTGTCTAGAGATTTTGGTCAACTCTGTAAGATTTGTCTAAAATGTATCAGGAATGAGCAGGGTCAGCTATACCATCTCCTCATTACATGTAGTGCAACAAGGCCACTCATGGTCTGTAAAGCTTTCTACTTTAGATTTAAACAAACAATATTGGAATCATCATGGTCACAACCATAAACGGTCAACTGCATCTGCCTGATAGATTAAAGATAGAATATGAATTTAGGCTAAAATATGTTACATTTAATTAGCATGTAGAGTCATAAAGCAACTGAGGAAAAACCTCAATGCTACTGTGTATACATACCACTTGAATGAAGAAGAAAAATGCAATTTTTGTTTTTATTGGGGATTTTCAAATGAATAATTTTCCATATTTTACAAATGGCAAAAATATGTCTGTTTTGAGTATTTGTTGTCAACTCCATCAGCGGCTTGCCAACTCCGTCACTGATGGAGTCAATATTATTTTGTCAATATTCTGAACAAAATAGTGTAATTACTGTTCTACAACATATGCTTAAACAATTGAAATATTTGCTGTGCTAGACCTAAGGGATAATGCTCGCTTTATAAATGTCGTTTTATGTTCTAGATCTAGAAAAACTTCTAAATACTAAAGAAATTAGCCCTGGAGCACTTAATATTGCTATAAAACAAAATAAAATAAGTTTGGAGATTTGTATTATATATTTGAATAATCAAATGTTAATTAAACAATCAAGGCCTTTATAATATAATAATAATAATATGCCATTTAGCAGACGCTTTTATCCAAAGCGACTTACAGTCATGCGTGCATACATTTTTGTGTATGGGTGGTCCCGGGGATCAAACCCACTACCCTGGCGTTACAAGCACCATGCTCTACCAGCTGAGCTAAAGAGGACCACTTTAAACAGCTGTTGGACAATAATTGGAAAAATTAAAAACCTTTTATGGTGTCTGATGGAGTTGACGTCAATCCAGTTAGTTGCATTTTATGAAAACATTGTAAAGCATTAAGTTGTTGTTCCTTTAGATGATGTGATTGTTATATCTAGCCTAGCTGTAGAAGAACGCACATCTGCACAGTTTCACGTTGTACATCACTCTGTCCTTTAATGACATGTGCCACTCATTCTGACAACCCATTCATCCGTAAAGCAGCACACTGTCGTAAACCATAACAGCGTACAGTACGACGTACAACACGTCGTACCATACATAACATTTCCCCCCCTTTCCAAAACCAGGGACTGGTACCATATATAAAAATGTCCATAGTGCAAGAACCTAGAGTGATACCTGTAAGAAATAAACATTAACCCTTAAACGGAAGGACTCTCCAAACTAGCCAGTTCAGTCCATTAACCATTTGCACACACTGTATATAGATTTTCTATTTTCTATTTTGTTATTGACTGTACGTTTTTGTTTATTCCATATGTAACTCTGTGTTGTTGTTTTTATCGCACTGCTTTGCTTTATCTTGGCCAGGTCGCAGGTGTAAATGAGAACTTGTTCTCAACTGGCTTACCTGGTTAAATAAAGGTGAAAAATATAAATAAATAAAAACCTGGAGGTTGACTAAGACACCTAATGGAACCTAAGAATGAAAAGAGGTTAAGTAGTCCCCCAGATGAGCAGGGCGAGTTCATGCCCGCATAAGCCTTTGTTCAACCGCCACCGCTTGTGGCTCTGGCCCTTGGGGAGCCCACAGAGGCTGGGGCTCGGGTGGTAGTGGTGGAGGAGGTCCATCAGGTGGTGTCTCTGGCCTGTATGTTTGTTTTGTGGGCATTCGTATTCCTTGAGGGGCAGGGACTTTCCTGAGGCGGCTGGCATGCCAGCGTGATCCATTGCTCATCATGAAGGTGGCGGGCCCCAGTTGTCGACTGACCTGCAAGGGGTCCAACCAGAATGAGGCCATTTTGTTGCACCGCTGAGGCCGTCGGGCTCGGACCCAGTCTGACACTTGTATGATTGACTTCTTCACCCTGTGTGCCTTGTCAAAACGCAGTTTCATTGCTCTTTGGTGCCTGGTCACTGCCTGCTTTTCTTGAGTGCGCCTAGTTGCCGGTTCTGCTACTTTCTGTGTTCTGAGTCTGTCCAGTGGCAGTTCCATCTCACGACCTAGTATGAGAGATGCCAGGGAGACCTGTGTTGTTGTGTGTTTGCTTGCTCTGAAGTGCATTAGCGTTTGATTCAAAGCAGTTTGGAACGTGCACCCCTGGACCAGGTGCGCTCTGATGCCGTTCTTCAGCATTTGGTTGAAGCGTTCCACCCCTCCGTTAGCTTGTGGGTTGTAGTAGGCTGTGCGGATGTGTTTGATTCCCTTGTTGCTGAGATATGAGGAGAACTCGGCAGAGGTTACCTGGGGCCCATTGTCCGTGGTGAGGGTGAGGGGTAGGCCCCACCTTGTGAACAGGCTGTCTATGATGTCCACGATGGCCTGTGTTGTGACAGTTCCGACAGGAACCACTTCTGGCCACTTACAGTGGAGGTCATACGCCACCACCAGGAAGCGCTGATGGTGAGGGACTACGTGTCCATGGATTTCGCAACATATGTCCAGCTGGATGTGCTCCCAGGGGCGGGACGGCCATGAGAGAGGCTGCGGGGGGGTGGGGCGGACTGTCCTGTTTTCCCACTGAGGATGCATGCAGCACAATCCCTGACCAGGGCTTCAATGTCGTGATCGATACCTGGCCACCACACAAGGTCTCGACATTGCTGTTTGACCTTCACTATGCCCAAGTGCCCTTCGTGCACCATGGATAGAACACGCGCACGCAGGCCACTCGGGACCACAGTGCAAAACCCTCGAGAGACACAGACTTCTTCTCAGCAAGAAAGTTTGTGCTTCACCCTGGCGAAAGTCACCAGCTCTTCCGGCACCTTTGCTGGCCATCCAGTGCGTATGTAGGTGCGCAGGGTATACAGTGTGGGATCCTGTTCCGATGCTTGTTTCAGCTCCTCCAGTGAGACGACTGACTGAAGGGGAGCGTAGAGCATTTGTACGAGCTCTGTTTCGTTGTCGTCTGGCAAGACGGTCAGAGTAGGAGCATTAAAGGAGTGTGAGAGGAGGTCTGCCACCACGTTATCCCTCCCCGGAGTGAACTTCAGCTGATAGTCATACTGTCTGAGGCAGTCAGCCCATCTGTGCAGCCGAAGTGGCTTGTGGCCAGTTCCTGATGCCGACAGTAGCGTCGTGAGGGACTGGTGTTCGGTTTGGAGCGTGAACAGCCGGCCATATAGGTAGAGGTGCCACCTTTCGCACGCCCAGACACAGGCCAGCACTTCTCGTTCGTCCACAGAGTACCATTGTTCAGTGGGGCTCAGGGCCCTTGAGGCGAAGGCGACGGGCCTCTCAATGCCACTCTGCAGCTGTGAGAGGACAGCTCCTAGTGCTCCAGCTGAGGCGTCACATGTGACAATGGTGGGGCAGACGGGGTCAAAGTGAGCCAAGACTGGGGCTGTGGTGAGCTGGCTCTTCAGTGAGTGGACCGCATCTGAGCAGGCTGCCGTCCAGGCCCATGGCTTGTCCTTCTTGAGGAGCTGGTGAAGGGGTGCTGTGGTCTGAGAGTAGTGGGGCAGAAACCGGAGGTAGTAGGCTGTCATGCCCAAGAATGACCACCTGAGAGGCTGAGGTTGGTTCCGGGATCCGGTGGACTGCTTGAATGTTCGACATGAGTGGGGCAATGCCTTTGGCCGACAGGTGGAACCCCACAAACTCGATGGCTGGAGCTGCAAAGGTGCACTTTCCACCGTTCAGGGTCAGGTTGTTCCGCAGTAGAGCACTGAATACTCTGTGGAGTCAGCCAGACCATCTGCCTCTTCCTCAGCCTGGCCGCTTGTCTAGACATCGCACTTCTGCTCCCCTCCCTCGGCCACGGTCTTCATCGGACATTGAATCCCCTGTAAAGAGCCCTCAACCCAGAAGAAAAGGGAAAGCTTTCTCAAAGTCAAGTCAGCGTGGTGGAGGTAGGCCTGCCACTCCAATAGTCGGGGAGGAAGAAGAGGAAGAAGAAGATAGGTGGCATAATAGAGAAGAGAATGATGAATGATCAGACCCAATCCGGTTTATGCCCACCAGAGTCCCAGGAACCACAATCGACACCACTGCGTCATGGTCTCCCCCTTCCTTTATCCACAAGACGATGAAATGGTATAAGACTTTTCTTTTTCATTTTGTTGATATTGCTGTTGTAAATAGTTTCCTACTTTACAAAGAACTCCATAAGAACAACCCCATTAAGCCGTACACACAGAAGAAGTTCAGGGAAAAGCTACTCACAGAAATGGTGAGCTTTGCTAAACATTCTGAACCACAACCTCCACCATGACCACCACCAACATCTTGCATGCCAGAATACTATGGTGACGATGCCAGCAAAGACAGGAAGAACTGTAGGAGATGTCTGGAAGTGCCAAGTCCCTTTGTGCATTACATCAAAGCGTAACTGTTTCAAGGATTGGCACGACAGCAAATTTTAGGGTAAAAAGGGTCTACATTTTATGAGACAACCCACCCAAGGACACCATATCATTGTTTATAGTTTTGGGATGTGAGGACCTTTTTGTTTTTAAATTTGTTGTTTATAGTTTCTAATAAATCTGCTCAGTTTGGAGTCAAACTTTCCCATTGTATGGTTTATTTTAATGGGAACACGTATAGAGGTCTGGGAGAACATTGGAAACAACATCAAAACAGTTGTATTTTGATGGAATGTACACATATGTTAGTGACATTCAATGACTTTTGCTGTCTGGTACCTGATAAAAGTCAAATGGCACTGATGGTGCCCAAATCTACCCAAATGTCTCCATTTGGTAATTCGCCTAAACATACTTCAACTAAAACCCCTACAACTTTGGTTTACTTTACTTTATTGGCATCAAACTTCACATAAGTACTCATCAGATATTGGGCTATGGTCCCATAGTGTTTAGGGGCTGCAGCTGCATAAGTCCAATAAAGCATTCCCTATCAAACCTGAAGTTACTTTCAGGCGGAATCAAAACCTCCCAATTTATGCTGTGTTCTAGCTTAATGTACTCTGACACAGCAATACCCACATGAATTATTTCAAGATACATCTCACATTTGTTACCTTTCTTTTGCTACCAAGATTATGTTCATAGCCCTTGTCGTTTTGGAGATATACTCTATTCAATTTGGTCATGCATTTTCGAGGCAGGCACTTTAGCTAGGTGCCTAGTGATGAAGACAAACTGCCTATCCCAAACTCGGAAGCATCCACCTCCACTACGGGCCAGTATGAAAATGAAAATGTATGCACTCACTAACTGTAAGTCGCTCTGGTTAAAAGCGTCTGCTAAATGACTAAAATGTAAAAATGGGATGGGCCAGTACCGGGGCTGAGGTGAAAAGAGCCCTCAATTTACTGAAAGCCCTGTCAGCCTCAGCAGACCAGCGGAGCCGGGACGGCCCACCCTTCAACAGAGAGGTGATGGGAGCTGCGACCTTGCCAAAGCCCCAGATAAACCTGCACTGCACTGCCTTTACCGTGGTTGGAGTCTGCCAATCACGCACGGCTGAAATGAAATTTCCCTCCATTTCCACACCTGAGGTGGTAATGCGGTATCCGAGGAAGGAGACGGACTGTTGGAAAAACAGACACTTTTCTGCCTTGGTATAAAGGTCATGTTCCAACAGTCGGCCAGCACTTTGCGAACAAGGGACACATGCTCGGCGCGCGTAGCGGAACACACAAGAATGTCATCGATGTAGACCACTACACCGCGACCAAGCATGTCCCAAAATACCTCGTTCACAAAGGACTGGAAGACGGACGGAGCATTCATCAAACCGTACGGCATCACCAGGTATTTGTAATGCCCGTGGTTGTGCTGAATGCTGTCTTCCACTTGTCGCCCTCTCGGACACGCACCAGGTTGTATGCACTTCGGAGATCTAATTTTGTGAAGAAGCACGCCCCATGCATTGACTCGATTACAGATGGAATTAGGGGTAGAGGATAACTATAACGTATTGTCTCCTTGTTCAGTGCTTGGTAATCAATGCAAGGGCGCAGACCTCCGTCTTTCTTCTTCACAAAAAAGAAACTTGATGAGGTGGGCGAGGTGGAGGGACGTATGAACCCCTGGCGCAGGGACTCAGAGATGTATGTCTCCATCGCCTCAGTTTCAGCCTGCGACAGGGGATACACATGACTCCTGGGAGGCACAGCGTCTACCCGGAGGTTTATCGTGCAATCCCCCACCCGATGTGGTGGTAATTTGGTCGCCTGCGTTTTGGAAAACGTATGCGCCAAATCGAGGTATTCAGGGGGGGGGGATGCGCATGGTGGAGGTAGTGTCTGGACTTTCCACCGTGGTTGCACCAACGGAAACAGCTAGACACCTACCCTGACACTCTCACGACCACCGCGTGAGAATCCTCTGCGGCCATGAAAAGGTGGGGTTGTGCAGTGCTAACCAGGGAAGACCCAACACAACAGGGAAATTGGGAGACTAAATAATAAAAAAGGTGACTTGCTCTCTATGGGTCTTTTGCGTAACCATCGTGATTGGTGCTGTAACTTCCCTAACGAATCCTGACCCTAATGGTCGACTATCAAGTGCTTTGATGGGCAGTGGAATGGATAGTGGAACCAATGGAATAACGAGCTGTCCGTAAAGTTCCCAGCTGCGCCTGAATCGACCAGCGCCTTACACTGGGAAACTACTGTGTCATCAGGGAAGGTGACGTGTATGGTGCAGTGGGAAGCAGAGGGCTCTGAACGAGTGTGGGTTTGCACTACCTGGGGTGACGTGAGAGTGCCCTGCCTGCCGCCTCCAGACCCGGAAGAACCCTGACGACAGCGTGCAGCAGAATGTCCTCTCCTGCCACAAGAGTGACACTGGAGCTGTCGTCCTCCGTTATCCCGGATCGCTGCACCACCCAGCTCCATCGGAACTGAATCTGGGTTGGGGGGGGGGGGGGGGGGGTGAAACGGGCAGGCCCCTTCCAGGACGTCCTCTTGCAGCTAGCATGTTGTCCAACCGGATGGCCATGTCCACCAGCTGGTTGAAAGTCAACATGGTATCCCGGCAGGCTAGCTCCCTTTGGATGTCCTCTCGCAGGCTGCACCGGAAGCTGTCGATAAGGGCCCGCTCGTTCCACCCAGACCCAGCCGCTAAAGTACGAAACTCCAGGGCAAGGTCCTGCGCGGTCCTCGTCTTCTGCCTCAGGTGGACCAGCTGCTCTACCTTCGGGCGGGTGATCGAAGAGGCGAGCGAACTCCCCGTAGTTGTCCAACGCGACTCCTCCTTCACTCCAGACTGCATTGGCCCACTCCAGGGCTTTCCCCGAGAGGCAGGAGACGAAGGCGGACACCTTCTCCCGCTCCGATGGAGCCGGGCTGATGGTGGAGAAGTAGAGGTCGAGTTGCAGGAGGAATCCCTGGCAGTGGGCAGCTGTCCCGTCATAATCCCTCGGTCGGGATAGATGTATCCCTCTGGGTGCTGGGGTGAGGGTGGCTGGATCCGGTCGCTCAGCTGGTCCCGAAGAATCGGGTGCTCTCTTCTCCAGGCATTGGACAACCAGGAGAACCAGATCCATCGCTTCTCCCAAACTGGCTTGCATCGGAGAATGCTCCCGGACCCGCATCACGACTCCAGGCATGTGCTCCTCTCCTGCTGACTCCATGTCTTGGGTGTGTGATTCTGTGGTGAGTGATTTTGAAGGAGTGAGGCGCAGGAGGGTAAATCACAGAATAAAATGGTTTATTCCGAAAACACAGCGGTACACAGCAATGCGTCAAACACTCCAGTGCGTAAATCAGGCGCACTGGAAAACAACAAGGCACAAGGGTGAAATATCCAGGCGAAACAAAATAAAAGGAGCTCCACCGAGCTAAACTAACCTCCACAATAAACAATCACACACAAAGACAAGGGGGCAGAGGGAACACTTATACAGGTACTGATGAGGGGATATGAACCAGGTGTGTGTAATAAACAAGACAAAACAAATGGAATGATGAGATTAGGAACAGCAGTGGCTAGAAGGCCAGTGACGATGAACGCCGAAGCCTGCCCGAACAAGGAGAGGAGGCAGCTTCGGAGGAAGTCGTGACAGTTTTTTAAAAATTGAACTGCCAAATGTTCTTTGCACCCCATTACAAAATGTGTAGAATTGCAGGAAATGAGCTTTAAACCTGCAATATTCCCTCCACCAACAAGAGGGGTGTGAACAGTTTGTGTCATGAACAGTGCTTGTGCCCGTAAAAATATACTCCCACTAAAGAGGATGAGTGTTTGTCCCTGCAAGTTCTGTGATGGAACTTAGTGCTAGATTCTATCAGATCCTTTCTTGCTGACACCCGGTGTTTGAGGTGGAACTGCGTTAGAGCTGTCAAATCCACAAGTGGCTCCTGGCATTATAACTAAAGAGGACATTGCCATTGGCTGCATGGAGTCATATTAAGAGAAATCCCATGCAGCCTTGTTTACAAGTTTGAAGACTGGAATGTGAGATAATCTACACCTTGATTAAGCTGATAGAAATCCTCATTATCTAGTTTCATGATTTTCGATTATTTGAGGGTCATCATTTCTATATAGCCCACACTTTCTCCTTCTGAACTTCTAACGGGAGTGGGACGGGTATGGCTTCCTGTCAATGACCACAAGAGCAACTGCTCACTGATTTAATGGCTCCAACGTAGTTACAACTCCGACACAAAAATCAGCTATGCAGGTGTCAGCTTTTGCCGGTGAACATTTGATCTGATTGAATCTAGGCTTTACGCAAAGAGAGTCTGACATTATGGTATATCTCAATTGTGCGCATACAGTAGGTAGAGGTTGTGCAGTGGGTGTCTGTCTGAGGAATAGAGTGATTTCATCCTCTCTCCATGCTCTGGCAGAGTCTGGACCTCCCCTGCTCCTGTCCGCAGGCCAGACTCTGCCAGGCTGGATCTCCACATGCCCCTCTGGAGCAGGAGGGGAAAAGGAAGAATGGTTTGGAGGTTTGGAGGCATTCTATTGCAACACGGACGGCTGCAGATAAAACACACATGGCAAGTGTGTCAGCATCCAGGCCTCTGAGCGAGCAGGGAGGCAGGGAGGCAGCAAGCACTAAAAGGAGAGTGTGTTGTTTTCATATTTTCGTGGTCCTCTGTAGCTCAGCTGGTAGAGCACGGCACTTGTAACGCCAGGGTAGTGGGTTCGATCCCCGGGACCACCCATACACAACAACAAAAA
Organism: Coregonus lavaretus; assembly: GCF_964263955.1. Taxonomy (NCBI): domain Eukaryota; kingdom Metazoa; phylum Chordata; class Actinopteri; order Salmoniformes; family Salmonidae; genus Coregonus; species Coregonus lavaretus. Next base: position 11,419,449 of record NC_139988.1, read on the forward strand.
ATAAAAAATGTATGCACGCATGACTGTAAGTCGCTTTGGATAAAAGCATCTGCTAAATGGCTTATTATTATTATTATTATTATCATTATTATTATGTTTGAACAGATGAATAGGACCACTGGAGGAGAAGAGAGCTACAACTTCACTGCAGAGGTAATTAAGGAGCTGTGGACTTGTAACCTCTTGAGAAGTCATTATTTATCTGACCAAAACTGCTGTTAATTTTTACAGGCACTCCAAAAACTGTGCCAAAAAGCTGGACACATTGGATGTGTGGCAAAGTCATTATGGTCAAAACTGAAAACAGAACACTCAAGAGTTGATGGCTTCCTTCCTATCATTAGTTGCCAGGCTTTCCAAAGCTCTGGGTTCTCTCTCTCTCTCTCTCTCTCTCTCTCTCTCTCTCTCTCTCTCTCTCTCTCTCTCTCTCTCTCTCTCTCTCTCTCTCTCTCTCTCTCTCTCTCTCTCTCTCTCTCTCTCTCTCTCTCTCTCTCTCTCTCTCTCTCTCTCTCTCTCTCTTCTCTCTTCTCTCTCTCTCTCTCTCTCTCTTTTCTCATGGAAAATACGGCGGATGGCTCCCTGTCCTGTGATAAAGCTGTTGCCTGTGTGATGGGAGAGAGATATCCATCATGCTGAGGCGGAGAGTTTATTCCACCCTTCCGCACCAATGAGGGCCGTAACACATATGTATCACGCATCATTTACCCGGCATTCTCTCTGCCCAAATAACACGGTTTTGGCTCGCCTCTACGTGCAACAACATTGCGGCTTTCTGACTAAAGAAATTCACCATTTGCATAAATGTTTTTGTTTCTTTAGTGGTTTGTTTAGCGGAGAGACCGTAGAGACCGTGCAAGTAGCCTTAAGCGCTCTAAAAGACTTCAATGCAACTATTCTCCCAAATTATAGTTTTAAGATTTCACTTTGATTGTGAAAGGACAACACTTTACTCCCATCCTCCTCGGGCTGCCAGAGAAACAGAAATACCAAAGGGAAGCATTAATGGCACTGGGTGAAATTACTGACACGGGTCCTTTTCATTCAGACTCATATCAAGTGGATACACTGATTTACAAGAGAAGTGCCACAGAGGGAGCTCAAGGAGAATAAATAACATTGACATTTACGGACATGCCCTGAAAAAGTAACGCTATGACTATAACTACTGTTCCCTGAAGGAGGGAAACAAGGTACAACTATGGGGAGTCACACTCTCGCGACTTCAGTTGAAGGACCTATAATCACGCCTGACAAGGCCAATGGAATCCGCGCCTCACAGGAAAGCCCTGCCTTCCACAAGTGATAAGCGTAAGGCTCGGATTCATTCCTTCAATTTATACCGCTCTTCACCGAGCCCATAAACGGGCGGCGCGGGGCCAAAGTTTCTCTCGTTCAGGGAACAGTAGTTATAGTCATAACGTTACGTTCCCTTTCAGTCAGTCAACTTTGGTAAAACCTACTATGGGTAAATATAATCACGCCCCAAGCCGACCCCAACAGATACTAAATGAAACGGCCTGTGGCAGACCACCCAGACCTGACCCCGCCAGATGTGGCAGTCTGGATATTGCGCACACGGCTTGCTGCCTAGTGACTTTCCCTTTCCCGTTTTCGTGGACACAGTGTGAGCTATACTGGGAGCAGTGACATCCAAGTGATCAATTCTCACAAAAGTGTATGGTGATGCCCAACTCGCCACGGCACAAATATCTCCTACAGTTAACCCTTTAAACAATGCCCAAGATGCTGCCAGATCCCTGGTGAAATAGGCGCAAACACCGCTAGGTAACCCTTGCCCTTTGCTGCTATATGCCAGGGAGATCCAGTGGGAGAGACGCTGCTTAGAGAGCACCTTGCTACGAGCTGGTTTAGCAAAACCTACAACAAGCTGGTCAGATAACCGCACTGTAAGACTTTTCTGTAATTTCAACAGTAAAACACTGTAGAATGCACAGTAAAATACCTTAAATGTGTTTTACAGCATTAATGCTGTAGATTGCACTGCATTATGGGTAAAATGCTGAAAAATACAGTTATTAACTGTTATTGTAAGCCTCCTGTAAAAATGTGTCTAACATACTGTATTTATTTACAGTAGTACCCAAACACTGCTGTAGTTGCTGAAATCCATATGTGTGTTTAGTTGGATAGGCTACTTAACCGGTGGGTGCATGACATGGGTGGCATGCATGGTGCTAACGTTATGGTATTAGTGGCAAAAGTGGTCGTAGGCTACACGGGACAAAAATACTGTCCATCTAGGGAGGGAGCGAGAGTTTAGTTAGTTCCAATGCACCTTTAGTTTTTCAGCAGGCAAGGACTGACATTCTTCTTGGGATTTATAATTTTGGGGGATTCTGTAGTTGGAATGATAGGCATCTCAGATGAAAGGGAATTGGTGCTTGCTAACGTTCGCTAGTGTTATAGCTCAGAGATGGGGAACTCCATTGGACACCTTTCTCAAATATATCTGGTTACTGTACAGCTCTATTCAGTCTGGGGGTGCATGTGATTTAGCAGAAGTGTAGTGGAATATTCCCCTGCTTTTGTTATCCTTATTAATCCATTAAATTAACTAATTCAGCAACAACATGCACAGATTGATATTTTGCCCAGCAGGACATTAAGGTTATATTTTATTTTCATTGTCTTCAGATTGTGTAGTTAGCAAGCTAACATTATTCAGGGCGATGGTCGTGGCATTTTTTTTCGCGTGAGTTGAATTTTCCCGCTTTTGCTAATCTTTCAGAAGTTATCCTTATCCACCCACTAACGTTAAATTAATTATATCTGAAACATCAGGCACAGACTGATATATGTAATTTTGTAGTCTATTACATCTTTTTTTCTTGAGATTGTGTGGTTGGCATGAGTTGCATAGTATAGCTTGATAGCTCTACAGGTGTGTGCATGCAATTTGGTGACTGGAGGTACTTTTCATATTGCAGGCTGGCTGGTAGCTGGAAATAGCTTTATTGGTAATGAACAGGTGTAAATCCTGCAATTTCTGTTGCCTAATTATTAAAGCATTCATTACTCATGCAAAAAAACATAGAAATGTGACAAACTAATGTTTAGCTTGTGGGGTAGAGGAGTGCCCTTGCATTTTTAAGAACTTCTCTGATTTTAAATACCATGTATATACAGTGGGGAGAACAAGTATTTGATACACTGTCGATTTTGCAGGTTTTCCTACTTACAAAGCATGTAGAGGTCTGTAATTTTCATCATAGGTACACTTCAACTGTGAGAGACGGAATCTAAAACAAAAATCCAGAAAATCACATTGTATGATTTTTAAGTAATTAATTTGCATTTTATTGCATGACATAAGTATTTGATACGTCAGAAAAACAGAACTTAATATTTGGTACAGAAACCTTTGTTTGCAATTACAGAGATCATACGTTTCCTGTAGGTCTTGACCAGGTTTGCACACACTGCAGCAGGGATTTTGGCCCACTCCTCCATACAGACCTTCTCCAGATCCTTCAGGTTTCGGGGCTGTCGCTGGGCAATACGGACTATCAGCTCCCTCCAAAGATTTTCTATTGGGTTCAGGTCTGGAGACTGGCTAGGCCACTCCAGGACCTTGAGATGCTTCTTACGGAGCCACTCCTTAGTTGCCCTGGCTGTGTGTTTCAGGTCGTTGTCATGCTGGAAGACCCAGCCACGACCAATCTTCAATGCTCTTACTGAGGGAAGGAGGTTGTTGGCCAAGATCTCGCGATACATGGCCCCATCCATCCTCCCCTCAATACGGTGCAGTCGTCCTGTCCCCTTTGCAGAAAAGCATCCCCAAAGAATGATGTTTCCACCTCCATGCTTCACAGTTGGGATGGTGTTCTTGGGGTTGTACTCATCCTTCTTCTTCCTCCAAACACGGCGAGTGGAGCTCTATTTTTGTCTCATCAGACCACATGACCTTCTCCCATTCCTCCTCTGGATCATCCAGATGGTCATTGGCAAACTTCAGACGGGCCTGGACATGCGCTGGCTTGAGCAGGGGGACCTTGCGTGCGCTGCAGGATTTTAATCCATGACGGCGTAGTGTGTTACTAATGGTTTTCTTTGAGACTGTGGTCCCAGCTCTCTTCAGGTCATTGACCAGGTCCTGCCATGTAGTTCTGTGCTGATCCTTCACCTTCCTCATGATCATTGATGCCCCACGAGGTGAGATCTTGCATGGAACCCCAGACCGAGGTTGATTGACCATCATCTTGAACTTCTTCTATTTTCTAATAATTGGGCCAACAGATGTTGTCTTCTCACCAAGCTGCTTGTCTATTGTCCTGTAGCCCATCCCAGCCTTGTGCAGGTCTACAATTTTATCCCTGATGTCCTTACACACTCTCTGGTCTTGGCCATTGTGGAGAGGTTGGAGTCTGTTTGATTGAGTGTTTGGACAGGTGCAGTTAATACAGGTAATGAGTGGAGAACAGGAGGGCTTCTTAAAGAAAAACTAACAGGTCTGTGAGAGCAGGAATTCTTACTGGTTGGTAGGTGATCAAATACTTATGTCATGCAATAAAATGCAAATTAATTACTTAAAAATCATACCTTGTGATTTTCTGGATTTTTGTTTTAAATTCCGTCTCTCACAGTTGAAGTGTACCTATGATAAATATTACAGACCTCTACACGCTTTGTAAGTAGGAAAACCTGTAAAATCGGCAGTGTATCAAATACTTGTTCTCCCCACTGTAGGTGTCATAAAAAGACAAAACCTCAGAATGAGGTGACTCAGCAAGGGGAATTCCTGTCAGGTTCAGGGATGCTCATTTCAGAACCCTATTTTTTCAGTTTTGTGTGGTCATTTGAGATGGCATATCAGAGATGGGGAAAAGGTGTCTTGTCCCCATAGAGGCTGCTCCAGATATTTCCGGGTTAGGTCATCTTTTAACTCCCATCAGAGCAGAAAACATAAGGAGCCGGTTGCAGATCACAGTCATGACAGACAAAATGCAGAAAACCCAGTAGATGATGAGACTGTCACAATCGCATATGCACATGTCGATAAAGATGATGTAGTTGATGACGTTGACCAAAGGCTTCTACTTAAAGATGCAAGCAAAAATGCTGTTGCCAGCCAGCACAATACAGTCCATAACGGAGGAGTTCCAGGAGGTCCACAACTGTGGAATGAAAGGTGTGCTTTCAAAACTCCATGAGAAATTGTCTTTGCTTAACTTGCAGGACAGTGAGATAAAGCAAATTTGATGAAGTATCACAAGAAGATCTGCTTACAGTACGTAATGAAGGAGTCTTAGGGTCGGACAAAACACAAGTCATTTTTCAAAAACAACTTTAGCTATGTTGAGCCCACTCAGATTTACCTTGGTTCTAATGCTAGTGGCAAGGAATGTTTCTGTCAATACATCCCTATCAAAGAGACACTGAAATCTCTCCTGGGATAGTCAACTATGAAAGACCAATACAAACAGGCAAAATTGCATGTGTCTGTTGCCAATGTTTTAGAGGATGTGACAGATGGAAATCATTTAAAGGAAAATGTACTGTTCCAAGAGTCCCCCTCATCACTGTCTATCATTCTCTACCAGGATTCAGGCATTGAGACAGGGGATGGGGAAACTCTTTGATCACCATTGCTAGGGACAATCTTGGGTCCCACTGTATTGGTGGGTTTACAGAAAACTTTAGCTGTAGTAAGTATTTCTGCCAATACTGCTTTGTTGACAGAGAGACGTTCAAAGAGCACCTCACAAGCTTGGCCCAAACAGAACAATCAGTAACTATCAAGACAGTGTTGAGGAGCTGTCCACCACCGACCAAGACATCATTCAAGGGACCAATTTTTATGCTGTGTTCAACACTTTGAACCACTTCCATGTGTGCAAAGGGCTTCCTCCTTGTCTAGGCCATGATTTCTTTGAAGGAATAGTTTACATTTTACATTTACATTTTAGTCATTTAGCAGACGCTCTTATCCAAAGCGACTTACAGGAGCAATTAGGGTTAAGTGCCTTGCTTAAGGGCACATCGACACATTTTTCACCTAGTAGGGTCGGGGATTAGAACCAGCGACCTTTCGGTGACTGGCACAACGCTCTTACCCACTAAGCTACCTGCCGCCCAATAGTGTCACCGAATAGTGTGTCGTATGTGTCGTATGACTTGGCCCTTTTCATAAGTATCTAGTAACTGTAGAAAAACATTTCACAGATGTCCAGTTAAATAGATGTATGTCACAGCTCAGACATACAGGAAGTGATGCACATAACAAGCCATGTGAGATCAAACCAAACAGAGAAAAACTTAAGGGCCATGCAGCCTAGAATGTGTTTTCTGCGACTACTACCAGGATTTAAAAAAAAAACACTAGACAGTGAGGTCTGGCAGTTGTGTCTCAAACTGAGGGAGATGGTTGAGCTAATTTGTGCCCACAAAATTAGTCACAATCAGAATGCATACTTGAGGGTTCTGATTGAAGAATATGTGCATTTGAGAAGCACTATGTTCCCTGACTCCAAACTGAAACCAAAGCATCACTACTTGTTACACTACCCCCATCCTGCTCTTTGGGCCACTCATTTGTTTGTGGACACTGAGGTTTGAGAGCAAGCACTCCTACTTCAAGGAGTGTTCCAGAAAAGTTCACAACTTTAGAAACCTGTGCAAAACATTGTCTGAGAGGCACCAGTAACTTCAATCTTACTTATGCAGTGGCAAATTGTTTCCACATAGCATTGAAGTTGTTGGTGTCATGAATTAATTTGAGGAGCAATTATATAACAACACAATTCGGGGAGCTGTACAGTCAAAGGGTTCATAAAGCAAAGCATTGCAGAGTTGTCTAAAGAAACAACATACACTAAAGGCCTTGTTGTTGTAATGGGAGAAAATGATGCAGGATACACATTTGGAAAAATCTCACTGATTCTGGTCACAGAATCACAGGTCCATTTAACTGTTGGGGTGTATCAGTCTGTGTCACTGGTCGATCTCGGGGTTAATTTTATACCAGATTCTGTGATTAAATATGTGTGTGTTAATGTAGATAGTCTGAGTGATTATTACTGTCACGGAATCAGCCGAGGCTGCTCCTCCTCCATGCTCGGGCAGGCTTCGGCGTTCGTCGTCCCCGGAGTACTAGCTGCCACCGATCTATGTTTCGGTGTTTGACTTGTTGTGTCCTGATTGTGTACACCTGTTCCCCATTATGTTGTATTGTATTCCCTATTTAACCCTCTGTCGTGCATTGTGTGTTGTGTGTTATTGTTTGCGTCATCGGCAGTGTGCGGGTTGTTTGTTTTCTCCGATGTTGGAGACAGTTTCTTTTCACTGGCTACTTTCATTAAAGTACGATTTCCAGTAGCTCTGTGTCCTGCGTGTGACTTCGCCTACCGCATTTCACTGTCGCCGTTCTGACAGAATAACACACCACCATGGAGTCAGCAGGATCGGTTGTGCCTAGGGGATCACTGGAGGAGCGCGTAATCCTCCAAGAGGCCAGGATCCAGCACCTGGGCACCACCATGCAAGAAGTGATGGACACTTTGATGTGATGGGAGAGGGGAGGTTTGCCCACACCTCCTCCTACGATGCCACCACCATCAGCCATACCCATCGGGTCCAGTGGGATTCGGCTCTCGCTCTCGAGGGCTTATGATGGCACCGCGGCCGGGTGTCAGGGTTTCCTACTCCAGGTTGAACTCCACCTAGCAACCATTCACCCGGCGCCCTCGGGATACGAGAGCGTGTCCGCCCTCATCTCCTGTCTGTCCGGCAAGGCGCTGGAGTGGGCCAACGCCGAATGGGGTGGGATAGACGCCGCTACGGTCAGCTATGCGGAGTTCACCCGCCGCTTCCGGGCAGTATTCGATCATCCTCCAGAGGGTAAAGCGGCGGGTGAGCGTCTATTCCACCTTAGACAGGGGAGGAGGAGCGCGCAGGAGTTCGCACTGGACTTCCGGACGCTAGCCGCCAACACAGGATGGAGTGAGAGGGCCCTCATCGACCACTACAGATGCAGCCTGAGGGAGGACGTGCGTCGGGAATTAGCCTGCAGGGACACCAACCTCAGCTTTGACCAACTGGTGGACATGTCGATTCGCCTGGATACCCTGTTGGCTACCCGCGGACGTCCGGATTTGGGGCTGTCCATTCCATCCCCCAGCACTTCCGAGCCGACCCCTATGGAGCTCGGGGGTGCTGGTGCTAGGGAGACCAGAAGGGAGACCAGGAGGGAGGCCGTCCCCTGCACCAACTGTGGCCGCAGAGGACACACTGCTGGTCGGTGCTGGGGAGGGTCTCCTAGGAATCGAGGCAGTGGGCGATGCACTGATGAGTCATTCCAGGTGAGTAGGCACCCAACACCCAGAGCTCTCTGCTGATCATGTGTGTATTAAAGTGGTGTTTCCCGAGGTTTCTCCTCACTCCCAGCATAAGGCGCTAGTAGATTCAGGCGCAGCTGGGAATTTCATTGATCGCCAGTTCACTTATAAATTAGGGATACCTATCGTGCCTGTTGATGTGCCCTTCCCCATTCATGCCCTAGATAGCCGCCCGTTGGGGTCTAGGTTGATTAGGGAGGTCACGGCGCCTCTCCGGATGAAAACGCAGGAGGGTCATGAGGAGATAGTACGGTTGTATTTGATTGATTCTCCTGCGTTTCCCGTGGTGTTGGGGCTTCCCTGGTTAACAGCTCATGACCCCAACATTTCATGGCAGCAGAGAGCTCTCCAGGGATGGTCTGATCAGTGTACTGGGCGGTGTTTAGGCGTTTCCGTAGGGGCAACGACGGTGGAAAGCCCGAACCAAGTTCCCGCCTTGCATATTCCACCTGAGTATGCCGATTTGGCTCTCGCCTTCAGTAAGAGGAAGGCGACTCAATTACCACCTCATCGACAGGGGGATTGTGCGATAGACCTCCAGGTAGGCGCTGCGCTTCCACGTAGTCACGTGTATCCTCTATCTCAGGAGGAGACGGCCGCTATGGAAACCTACGTCACCGAATCATTGAGACAGGGTTACATACGCCCTCTACTTCCCCTGCTTCCTCGAGTTTATTTTTTGTGAAGAAGAAGGATGGGGGTTTACGGCCGTGTATTGATTACCGTGGTCTAAATCAGATCACCATCAAATACAGCTATCCTCTCCCTCTGATTGCTAGTATGACGGAGTCATTACACGGGGCGCGATTCTTCACAAAATTAGATCTCAGGAGCGCGTACAACCTGGTGCGCATTAGGGAAGGAGATGAGTGGAAGACAGCATTCAGTACCACCTCGGGTCACTATGAATACCTCGTCATGCCATACGGGTTAATGAATGATCCTTCAGTCTTCCAATCATTTGTGGACGAGATTTTTTCGGGACTTGCATGGACAGGGTGTTGTGGTATATATTGATGACATCCTAATATATTCCGCTACACGAGCCGAGCATGTGTCCCTGGTGCGTCGAGTGCTTGGTAGACTGTTGGAGCAATACCTGTATGCGAAGGCAGAGAAATGTCTGTTCTTCCAGGAGTCCATCTCCTTCCTGGGACATCGGTTGTCCGCGTCAGGGGTAGAGATGGAGATTGACCGCGTTTCGGCCGTGCGTAATTGGCAGACTCCGACCACGGTAAAGGAGGTGCAGCGCTTCTTGGGTTTTGCCAATTACTACCGGAGGTTTATCCAGGGCTTTGGACAGGTAGCAGCTCCCATTACCTCTCTCCTAAAGGGGGGTCCGGTGCGCCTGCAGTGGTCAGCTGAGGCTGACATGGCGTTTAAACGCTTGAAGGACCTGTTTACCTCGGCTCCGGTGCTGGCGCATCCGGATCCCTCTTTGGCGTTCCAGGTGGAGGTGGACGCTTCCGAGGCTGGGATCGGCGCTGTGCTGTCTCAGCGCTCGGGTACGCCACCTAAACTCCGCCCCTGTGCTTTCTATTAGAAGAAGCTCAGTCCGGCGGAGCGCAATTATGACGTGGGGGATAGGGAGCTGCTGGCGGTGGTTCAAGCCCTGAAGGTGTGGAGACATTGGCTTGAGGGGGCTAAACACCCTTTTCTCATTCTGACTGACCATCGTAACCTGGAGTACATCCGGGCAGCGAGGAGGTTGAATCCTCGCCAGGCAAGGTGGTCAATGTTTCTTTCCCGCTATGTATTTAAGCTCACATATATACCAGGGTCCCAGAACGCTAAGGCAGACGCCCTGTCCCGACTATATGACACAGAGGAGAGGTCCATTGAGCCCACTCCCATACTCCCGGAGTCTTGTTTAGTGGCACCGGTAGTGTGGGAGGTGGATGCGGAAATCAAGCGGGCGTTACGTTCCGACCCTACTCCTCCACAGTGTCCAGAGGGTCGGAGGAACGTGCCGCTCGAGGTTCGCGACCGGTTTATATACTGGGCTCACACGTCACTCTCCTCTGGTCCTCCGGGTATTGGTCGGACAGTGCACTGCCTTAGTGAGAAGTACTGGTGGCCAACCTTAGCCAAGGACGTGAGGGTTTATGTTTCCTCCTGCTCGGTGTGCGCCCAGTGTAAGGCACCTAGACACCTGCCCAGGGGGAAGTTACAACCCCTACCCGTTCCACAACGGCCGTGGTCTCACCTATCGGTGGATTTTGTTACGGACCTTCCCCCCTCCCAGGGGAACACTATGATATTGGTCGTTGTGGATCGGTTTTCTAAAGCCTGCCGTCTCATTCCCCTGCCAGGTCTCCCTACTGCCCTACAAACTGCTGAGGCCCTGTTTACACACGTCTTCCGGCACTATGGGGTGCCTGAGGATAAAGTGTCTGATCGGGGTCCCCAGTTCACCTCTAGGGTCTGGAGGGCATTTATGGAACGTCTGGGGGTCTCGATTAGCCTTACCTCAGGTTTTCACCCCGAAAGTAATGGGCAGGTGGAGAGAGTTAACCAGGATGTGGGTAGGTTTCTGAGGTCATATTGCCAGGACCGGCAGGGGGAGTGGTCGGGATATATTCCCTGGGCAGAGATAGCCCAAAACTCCCTCCGCCATTCGTCTACTAACCTGACGCCTTTCCAGTGTGTGTTAGGTTACCAGCCGGTTCTGGCACCTTGGCATCAGAGCCAGATCGAAGCCCCTGCGGTGGACGAGTGGTTTCGGCGCTCGGAGGAAACTTGGAATGCTGCGCATGTCCATCTGCAGCGTGCCATCAGGCTGCAAAAGGCGAGCGCCGATCGCCACCGCAGTGAGGCTCCGGTGTATGCACCAGGAGACCGGGTCTGGCTCTCGACCCGAAACCTGCCCCTTCGCCTGCCCTGCCGGAAGCTGGGTCGGCGGTTTGTGGGGCCCTTTAAAGTCCTGAGGAGATTGAACGAGGTATGTTATAGGTTACAACTGCCCAGGTATTATCGCATTAACCCCTCGTTCCATGTGTCTCTCCTCAGGCCGGTGGTGGCTGATCCACTCCAGGAGAATGAGGTACGAGAGGCTCCTCCGCCCCCGTTGGACATCGAGGGGGCTCCGGCGTACTCAGTCCGGTCCATCTTGGATTCGAGGCGTCGGACGGGGGGGCTGCAGTATCTCGTGGAGTGGGAGGGTACGGTCCGGAGGAACGGTGCTGGGTCCCCAGGAGGGACATTCTAGATCCCTCCATGTTGAGGGACTTCCACCGGAGTCATCCGACTCGCCCTGCTCCGCGTCCTCCTGGCCGTCCCTGAGGCCGGGGTCGGCGCACGGCTGGAGCCGCGCGTCAAGGGGGGGGTACTGTCACGGAATCAGCCGAGGCTGCTCCTCCTCCCTGCTCGGGCAGGCTTCGGCATTCGCCGTCCCCGGAGTACTAGCTGCCACCGATCTATGTTTCGGTGTTTGACTTGTTGTGTCCTGATTGTGTACACCTGTTCCCGATTATGTTGTATTGTATTCCCTATTTAACCCTCTGTCGTGCATTGTGTTTTGTGTGTTATTGTTTGCGTCATCGGCAGTGTGCGGGTTGTTTGTTTTCTCCGATGTTGGAGACAGTTTCTTTTCACTGGCTACTTTCATTAAAGTATGGTTTCCAGTAGCTCTGTGTCCTGCGTGTGACTTCGCCTACCGCGTTTCACTGTCGCCGTTCTGACAATTACCCACTACCAGTTTATAAAGTGTTAGGTTTCTCTGTTGTTTCCCTGCATCACTCAGTGTGTTCTCCTTAAACCAGTGTATGCATGGAGGGTCTTCAAGATGCAATCAAACACCAATTGCCCGAGTTGGAGACGGAGCATCTGAGGGGAAATGTTGGAGTGGAGAATATTAGAGACTTTGAATATGTTCAGCCGGAGGACATAAAATACCATTTGATGCCAATACAGAGCCGGAAATTGCTTCAGTCCTTTAAGCAAAAAGGTGAGATTTTGATTGATAAATGTAACATGTTTATGTAATTGTTATGAAAAAAGGTGCTATCTAGAACCTAAAATGGTTATTTGCCTGTCCCCATAGGAGAACCCTTTGAAGAACCCTTCTTGATTCCAGGTACATGTATAACCATTTTGGTTCCAGGTAGAACTCTTTTGGGTTCCATATATAACCCTTTCCACAGAGGGTTCTACATGGAACCCAAAAGGGTTCTCCTATGGGGACAGCCAAAGAACCCTTTCAGAACCCTTTTTTCTAAGAGTGTACACTGACTGTCTCTCACACACACACACAAGGTGGTTAAAAAGGTTATGTAAATAGTACGCCCTCAAAATAAATTGTTTATTCTATGAGGGAGCAAGCATATGGGTCATTCTACAGATTCGGTGCCTTTTGTGATTGAGGAGGATGAAACAATGAACATTAAAATCTTAAGCTTTTTTTTATTTGATGTGACAAAGTAATGTGTGTACTTGATAGAAAATACATTTTCCCATCTCAATGTAGAGTATTAAGTTATTATTCTGTATTATTTTCTCAAACAAGTCCCAATTTATTTCAACCCCGTCACAGTCATTTTGTTATTCAACTATTCATTTTTCCAATAAGCTTGAGATCAGCTTCTGGCATAATCTCACAGTTTAGATGTCCCTTGTAAATAATGGCATATTGTAATTAAAGAGAAAATCAAGAAAAACTGACCAGCACCATCCTTTCCAGTTTACGATGAAGAAATTTCTAATCTAACTCCACATTTTCGCAAGAAATGTGCAAGAATGCTGCGTAATTCCTGACAAAATTGAAATAGCCTTATTTACCCTGATTTAATACACACAATAAAAACACTATGATGTTATATTTTGTGTATTTAATACAAAAATGTAAAAAAATAATCTCGTAACAGGGATGAATGCACCGCAACAGGGTTGAAAATCATGTAACAGGGTTGAGTGAAAAGCATCACGTGTCATATGTTTTATCTTTTGAGATCACTAACATGTTGCCATTTTTTAAACATTTTTAAAAAATTTAAACCTACTGTCAACATAGCTTTTAAAATCTAAAGAATCTAGATGAAAGCTAGACAGAGTAAAACACATGAATGAACTAATAACAGTAACAACATTTCATTGATTTCATAAAAATATCCATCTGATAATGGCAGGAGTCTGTTTGAACATTGAGCAAACATCTTAACATTGATAACCTATATAGGTCACATGTTGCCATTTTTTAACATTTTAAACTACTGTCAACATAGCTTTTAAAGTTTAAACAATCAAGATGAAATCTAGACAGATTAAAACACATTAATAAACTAACAACAGTTACAACATTTCATTGATTTCATAGAAATATCCAGAGTAATGG
>NC_139988.1:11433331-11478814 GCF_964263955.1 Coregonus lavaretus
TCTCTCTCTCTCTCTCTCTCTCTCTCTCTCTCTCTCCTCTCTCTCTCTCTCTCTCTCTCTCTCTCTCTCTCTCTCTCTCTCTCTCTCTCTCTCCTCTCTCTCTCTCTCTCTCTCTCTCTCTCTCTCTCTCTCTCTCCCCCCTAACCTTGTGGGCTCATGTGCCATCACCACGTCTCTATCAGGACTTTGTGGAGGGGTGGCAATAGTATTAACAGCCATTTCCCTTTGCTTTTGCCGCTCCTTCGCTTTTCTCCATCCCTTTCTCCTCATCTTTTGACCTCTCTTATCTAGATCTCCTATTCCTTTCTTCTTTCCTGCTAAAACATATTTTGTCCATCTCATGCGTTCACTCCTGAGGTACTTTTCCCTTCGCTCTGGATCAGCATTTCTTCTTGCCCTGTACTCTCTTTGCCTTTCTGCTGCTGTTTTTGCCATTGTTGAATCTGAAATTGTAGGTCAAGGTCAAGTCAATGACCAGTTTACTCTCCAAAACTAATTACTGTATCCTTTTAATCACTATGTAGTAAAATGGACGTGAACTTGCAGATAATACTCCTAAATATGTCAGTACAAACCAGTCGGCTAGTGAACATGAACCCCTCACGCACCAGTTGCCAAGGCAGTATACTGTATGTCTTTTTAGACTAGTCTTCATTTACATTCTCTAGTCTTTTCATGCATTACCAAATTATGCTTTAAAGCAACAAAACTTTATTTTCTGTTGATTGTGTGTCCATGACCACCACCACCTCGTGTCTTAAAGATCTTACATTTCCAGGAGAATTACCTGACCACCGGCGCGCGGATGTCCCTCACCTTCCTCTCTATGTGTGTTTCCTTTCTGCTGCTGTTTTTTCCATTGTTGAATCTGAAATTGTAGGTCAAGGTCAAGTCAATGACCTGCTTACTCTTCAAGACTAAATATTGTATCCTTTTAATCACTATGTAGTAAAATGAACATGAACTTGCAGATAATACTCCTAAATATGTCAATGTATATAGGAGAGAGAACAAATTAATTGTCACTTTTTTAAAGTTATTATTTTCAAAAATTCCTCGTACTTTTAGTTGATACTGTAAAACCGTAAACAACAAACATTCAACAAGAAAATATGATTGGTATTAAGCAATATACATTAAATATTGCTAAGATTTAACAGCTATTCAACCCTGTAACAGCCATTCAACCCCGTAACATTGAAAAATGTGATGGGGTTGAATGTGACAGGGTTGAAGATTTTGTGCTAATCTGTTGCTAATTCGGGATGCTAGCAGCTAGCAGTGTGCCACATGGCCTTATTCAACAAAAGACATTGTTATACTTCATAGCTATAAAAACAATTCTTGGTAAAATCTTAACTATGAATTCCCCCCCCCCAACAGAGTTGAATACCTGAGATTGACAAAGCCCATATGTGCTTAAAAAACATGAAATATTTATAAAAAGTGAGAGAGCAGCTTACCACTTGTCACACCAGGCTTCTCTGAAGACTTGTATGATGTCACTTCCTCATAAATGATGTCCACAGGATCAAACCATTATTTAATTGTGAGTGGGGGTATTGTTGCGTTACGGGGTTGAAAGAAATACAAGGACAGGGGTAAAAGCCTGAATTTCTCAGAAAATAAAATGTCTTATGCTGAGAAAATGGATTATGCATAATAAGGGGGCATATACAATTAATTTAACCAAAAAAAAGCATTATTATTTAACACTGTGTACTCAAAATGAGTCACGCCATTTGCATGATGGTCAATAGGGACAGGCGAAATTCTTAATACTCCTAAGAAAAGCAAAAATATAAGTATTGAAATTCATCTCTGTTTAAAATCATATTCTCTACTCCATATTAAAAACATGTAAAACTTTGAAATGTTGTAATTTAAGTGTAGTTTGATAAATGTTCTGACAAGTTATAACACTAGTACATCTTGGGACACTGACAATACTGAAATGTCACCGAATCTGTAGAATGACCCATATGCAATAAAAGGGACAGAAATGACAAAAAATACAGAGAGGAAAGAAAATATTTTTAATAAACAATTCTGTAAATTGTTTGTCCTTTTGTTCTGGGATGGAGTGCAGTGCATAGCCTAACAGACAGTTTTTTTCTTTGTATTTTTTTAAAGACAAATTAAGAATTGATAGGCTAAATTGTTTTGATCTGTAAAAAGTTTGTCAGTGTATTTTCTAACATGCATAGCCGGCAAAAAGATGAAGAAAGATTATTAGCTTGTTTTGATTGTACAATGTTGTGGCATAAGCGTCAGGAGAAGAAAAGTTGTACTCAACAAACAATATATGGGGCAATCGAATACCTTTCTGTGTCTGGAAATAATGCAGGCAACAGTAGCCAGCCATGCAGGGCTCTACGCGTGTGCGCCTAAGTTGAAAAATGTAGGCACACACAAAGAAATGTAGGAGCACAATGAAAAATGAGGTGTTGAATCTAGAATCCTTTACATTTTTCTAGGCACACTGGTGCGCCTAAATTAAAATTGCAGGTCGCATAGCAAAATATTTAGAAGAATATGCAAGTAAAATGGTCATACTGTAGAGCCCTGCAATGCATTATAGCAAGAGACAGGCGTTGGCGACCATTTTCAGCTGTGTGGGCCCCAGAGGTGCAGACAAGAGGGAAGTAGATGACCTCATGAAGCTGACATACACTTATCAATGCCACATGATGAACACTTGTCGTCCTCCAAGCATCAGTGACCTCCAGGAACAGTGGCCTTTCCTTTTCACCAAGTTATGGCTCTGCGACCACTTCAATACCCTCACTGGCATCCAGATTGACAGTCGCCTGACTCAAGCTCTCCTGAACAAGGGTAAGAGAATTGTCAAATTTTTTAAAAGCCAAAAGACCAAGTGGAGGAGAGAGATCCAGTGCCTGCTGAATGGAATTGGCGGTAACATCAGATGCAATGACGATCTAACATTCACTGCTGCCATTCTTTTGTTGATGACCCACTTCAAAGAGAAAGACGAATCTCTGTTCCTCTTGGCAGATGTAAGGAATAGTGTTTTTATACTTATAAAGTCTATATATGATTAATGGTGTTGAGACTGTATTATTACAGTATGAAAAATGTATGCACTAACTGTAAGTCACTCTGGATAAGAGTGTCTGCTAAAATGACTAAAATGTCAAATGTAAAATTACACATGATTTGAATCTTTTTTTTAATGTATGTTTTGTGATTTTAGGTCACTGCAACTCAGGTTGATGTCGAGGCGCAAATTCCTTTGCCAGACATACCAAGGCTGATCATGCTTGGTAATACAATTTTTTGATTTAAGGTGGAACAGAAATATATAGTAATATAGAGATACAATGGGGAAAATAAGTATTTAGTCAGCCACCAATTGTGCAACTTCTCCCACTTAAAAAGATGAGGGAGGCCTGTAATTTTCATCATAGCTACACGTCAACTATGACAGACAAAATGAGAAAAAGAATTCCAGAAAATCACATTGTAGGATTTTTAATGAATTTATTTGCAAATTATGGTGGAAAATAAGTATGTGGTCACCTACAAACAAGCAAGATTTCTGGCTCTCACAGACCTGTAACTTCTTCTTTAAGAGGCTCCTCTGTCCTCCACTCGTTACCTGTATTAATGGCACTTGTTTGAACTTGTTATCAGTATAAAAGACACCTGTCCACAACCTCAAACAGTCACACTCCAAACTCCACTATGGCCAAGACCAAAGAGCTGTCAAAGGACACCAGAAACAAAATTGTAGACCTGCACCAGGCTGGGAAGACTGAATCTGCAATAGGTAAGCAGCTTGGTTTGAAGAAATCAACTGTGGGAGCAATTATTAGGAAATGGAAGACATACAAGACCACTGATAATCTCCCTCGATCTGGGGCTCCACGCAAGATCTCACCCCGTGGGGTCAAAATGATCACAAGAACGGTGAGCAAAAATCCCAGAACCACACGGGGGGACCTAGTGAATGACATGCAGAGAGCTGGGACCAAAGGAACAAAGCCTACCATCAGTAACACACTACGCCGCCAGGGACTCAAATCCTGCAGTGCCAGACGTGTCCCCCTGCTTAAGCCAGTACATGTCCAGGCCCGTCTGAAGTTTGCTAGAGTGCATTTGGATGATCCAGAAGAGGATTGGGAGAATGTCATATGGTCAGATGAAACCAAAATATAACTTTTTGGTAAAAACTCAACTCGTCGTGTTTGGAGGACAAAGAATGCTGAGTTGCATCCAAAGAACACCATACCTACTGTGAAGCATGGGGGTGGAAACATCATGCTTTGGGGCTGTTTTTCTGCAAAGGGACCAGGACGACTGATCCGTGTAAAGGAAAGAATGAATGGGGCCATGTGTCGTGAGATTTTGAGTGAAAACCTCCTTCCATCAGCAAGGGCATTGAAGATGAAACGTGGCTGGGTCTTTCAGCATGACAATGATCCCAAACACACCACCCGGGCAACGAAGGAGTGGCTTCGTAAGAAGCATTTCAAGGTCCTGGAGTGGCCTAGCCAGTCTCCAGATCTCAACCCCATAGAAAATCTTTGGAGGGAGTTGAAAGTCCGTGTTGCCCAGCGACAGCCCCAAAACATCACTGCTCTAGAGGAGATCTGCATGGAGGAATGGACCAAAATACCAGCAACAGTGTGTGTAAACCTTGTGAAGACTTACAGAAAACGTTTGACCTGTGTCATTGCCAACAAAGGGTATATAACAAAGTATTGAGAAACTTTTGTTATTGACCAAATACTTATTTTCCACCATAATTTGCAAATAAATTCATAAAAAATCCTACAATGTGATTTTCTGGAGAGAAAAACATCTCTATTTGTCTGTCATAGTTGACGTGTACCTATGATGAAAATTACAGGCCTCTCTCATCTTTTTAAGTGGGAGAACTTGCACAATTGGTGGCTGACTAAATACTTTTTCCCCCCACTGTATCTAGTAAGTATGCACTAACACCCTTACTTTTGTGTATTTTAGGAAATACTCTATTGGATTCCTCAACATTGATGGTGTCGATCGAGGGGAGAGTGGTCTGTGGTTTGGACAGTGAGTCCAACTTTACTGCTGCCCTCTCTGTGCTCTTCAGCACTTTCTATGTTGTTAACATAGAATACCAGGAGTCGGCCTCTGCAACCTTGGAGCTGATAAAGATGTAAGCGTTGAATACTCACTTACGTTTAGCATTTGTTAGTTAAATTGCAATGATATTTCTTATTGTTATTTTCTCAATGCCTCAACTGATTTCATATATTCTATGTTGGGTTGTGCAGGTTCCTGGTTCGAATAAACCCTGAACGAACCAAATGCACAGCGAAAGCAGGTGTGAGCCGCAATACTGGAAAGGTCGTACAGAGGAAGCCATTGCCAATTAACCCACGTTACACGCTTTCTCATTGACCTGAAGGAGTTCGAGTGGAAAAAATCCAACATGTACAGTAAGAACACAAACACACACACCAATAGCAATAGCAATATCAATAGAAATTGTAATAGTAATAGTAATAGTAATAGTAATAGTAGTAGTAATAGTAATAGTAATAGTAATAGTAATAGTAATAGTAATAGCAATAGCCATAGTAATAGCAATAGCAATAGTACTAGTAATAGCAGCAGTAATAATAATAGTAATAGTAAAACCAATAGCAATATCAATAGTATTAATAGTAATAGTAATAGTAGTAATAGTAATAGTAATAGTAATAGTAATATCAATAGTAATAGCAATAGAAATAGTAACAGTAATAGTAATAATAGTAGTAGTAATAGTAATAGTAATAGTAATAATAATAATAATTGTAATAATAATAGCAATAGTAATATTAATAGTAGTAGAAATAGTAATAGTAATAGTAGTAATTAAATAGTAATAGCTGTAGTAGTAGTGGTAATAGTAGTAAGTGTAATAGTAATAGTTATAGTAATAGTAATAGTAATAGTAGTAGTAATAGCAATAGCAATAGCAAAAGCAATAGTAATAGTAATAGTGGTAGTGGTAGTAATAGTAATAGTCATAATAGTAATAGTAATAATAGTAATAATAGTAATATTAGTAATATTAGTAATAGTAATAGTAATAGTAGTAGTAATAGTAGTAGAAATTGTAATAGTAATTGTAATAGCAATAGTAATAGTTGTAGTGATAGTAATAGTAATATTAATAGTAATTGTAGTAGAAATTGTAATAGTAATAGTAGTAATAGTAATAGCAGTGGTAATAGTAGTAATTACATAGTAATAGTTGTAGCAATAGTAGTAATAGTAGTAATAGTAATAGTAATAGTAATAGTAATAGTAGTAATATTAGTAGTTATAGTAATAGTTACAGTAATAGTAGTTGTAATAGTAGTTGTAATAGTAATAGTAATATTAGTAGTAATAGTAGTAGTAATAGTAGTAAGTGTAATAGTTATAGTAATAGTAGTGGTAATAGTAATAGTAATAGTAATATTAATAGTAATAGCAATAGTAAAAGTAATAGTAGTAGTAATATTAATAGTAGTAGTAATAATAATAGTAATAGTAGTAGTAATAGTAATAGTAATAGTAACAGTAATAGTAGTGATAGTTATAGTTATGGTAATAGTAATAGTAATAGTTATAGCAGTAGTAATAGTAATAGTAATAGTAGTAGCAATAGCAATAGCAATAGCAATAGCAATATTAATAGTAGTAGTAATAGTAATAGTAGTAGTAATAGTAGTAATAGTAGTAATTACATAGTCGTAGTTGTAGTAGTAGTGTCAATAGTAGTAATAGTAATAGTAATAGTAATAGTTATAGTTATAGTACTAGTACTAGTAATAGCAATAGTAGTAGTCATAGCAATAGTAATAGTAATAGTGATAGTGGTAGTAATAGTAATAAGAGTAATAGTAGTAATAGTAATAGTAGTAATAGTAATAGTAATAGTAATAGTAATAGTAATAGTAATAGCAATAGCAATAACAATAGCAGTAGTAATAATTATAGTAATAATAATGTAATAGTAGTAGTAATAATAGTAATAATAATAGTAATAGTATTAGTATTATTATTAGTATTAGTATTAGTAGTAGTAGTAGTAGTAGTAGTAGTATTGGTATTAGTATTTGTTATAGTAATAGTAATAGTACTAGTAATATTAATAGTAGTAGCATTAGCATTAGCAATAGTAATAATAGTAGTAATAGTAATAGTAGTAGTAGCAGTACTAGTGATAGTAATAGTAATACTAGTAGTAATAGTAATAGTAATAGTAACAGTAATAGTTGTAGTAATAGTAATAGTAATAGTAATAGTAATAGTAATAGTAATAGTAATAGTAATAGTAATAGTGGTGATAGTAATAGTAGTAATAGTAGTAATAGTAATAGTAATAGTAGTATTAGTAATAGTAATAGTAATCTCTCTCTTTCTATTATTTCTATTTCCATGTCTGTCCTAATTGACGTATCAGAGCTGAGGAGGATCAGAGTTTCAAAGATCTGGGTGAGAATCTGCAATCCACCGAGACTTTTTAGAGACTTGTTTGCATCTCTCATTCTCTCAGAAATCCTGCCATGCGAGTTGGGTCAGCAGATGCTCTGCTAGCGCCATCCCGGAGCCTGTGTTGGCTTGATGTTGCGTGCCTCTCTGGCTCCAGTCTAGCCCTGCTCGATCCTCTCTATCCATCCCTCTCTCTCAGCCTCTCTCTCATTTCTCTCTCAAAGACAGGCAGGCAAGCAGTTATTGTTATTGTTTTTTGTAAACATTTCTCTGTGTTCAACTGTTGTTTTCCTGTTTTTCATTGATCCGTTTTATTAGTTTTTTTCTTACATAGTCCAGCATTTTCACGAATGACATATTCTGATGTCTTGGTTTGTGTATGGTGAAGTACATTATTGGCCAGTATTTGTCAATGTTCTTATCACTGCATCTCTCTCTCTCTCTCTCTCTCTCTCTCTCTCTCTCTCTCTCTTTCGCTCTCTCTTTCTCTCTCTCTCTCCGTCTCTGTCTCTCTCTCTCTCTCCTACTATCTGGAGTTGTAATGTTGCTCTTTTCAAATGTTGTTCTTTGTGGTTAATGTTATGAATTTCAATAAATATATATATATATATATATATATATATATATATATATATATATATATATATATATATATATATATATATATATATATATATATTTAGGTTGATGGAGGTGAACCAATCACCGGGATGCACAGACCGTAACAGCTGCTGGTTTGTGAGCATTTTGAACATACAAACTTTTAGATGCTTGCTCAGGACATATGTCTAGAATGGGGCGTGAAGTCCTGACCCCTTTCCGGAACCAGGAAATATTGTCTGTACCAGCCGTCCTGGATCCGAGATAGAAACCACTCGGATTGCCCTCTTCTGGAGATAAGAGAATATTCTCTCCCTCAAAACGGGCACTGAGGCCTCGGGAACAATCGATGTGATGAAGCCACAGGAGCATGTGGGACGCACAACAAATTGTAGACTTATGAGAACCATACAAACTTCAGCACACAACGTCCAAGGAGTGAGCACACTCTTTAGTTGGCATAGCGTAAGACAGTCTCGTTCCAATTGTTTGTTTTAGTAGAGTGAATTGTTCCTGTTCACACTGAGGTGAAGAGTGGAATAATTGAAGGAATGAATCCGAGCCTCACGCTTATCACCTGTGGAAAGCGGGGCTTCCAATCAGGTGTGATTATAGGGCCTTCAACTGAAGTTGCGAGACTGCGACTCCCCATAATATCTTGTACCGAAGTTGACTGAAATTTTGATGAAACATGGTGAAGCCCCAAAACTGCCTACCCTGGAAGCCTGTGTTTCAGACATAAGGAAGTGAATGGCGGCAAATGTTCTACTTTAAAACTCGGACAAAATGGAGATGCTAGTTCTAGGTTCCAAGAAACAAAGAGATCTGCTGTTTCATCTGACAATTAATCTTGATGGTTGTACAGTCGTCTCAAATAAAACTTTGAAAGACCTCAGCGTTACTCTGGACCCTGATCTCTCTTTTGAAGAACATATCAAGAATATTTCAAGGGCAGCTTTTTTCTATCTTCGTAACATTGCAAATATCTGAACGTTTTTGTCCAAAGATTATGCAGAAAAACTAATCCATGCTTTTGTCACTTCTAGATTAGACTACTGCAATGGTCTACTCTCCGGCTACCCGGATAAAGCGTTAAATGAACGTAAGTTATAGCTAAATACGGCTGCAAGAATCTTGACTAGAACCAAAATATTTTATCATATTACTCCAGTGCTAGCCTGGCTTCCTGTTAAGGCTTGGGCTGATTTCAAGGTTTTACTGCTAACCTACAAAGCATTACATGGACTTTCTCCTACCTATCTCTCCGATTTGGTCCTGCCGTACATACCTACAGGTATGCTACGATCACAAGATGAAGGCCTCCTTGTTGTCCCTAGAATTTCTAAGCAAACAGCTGGAGGAAGGGCTTTCTCCTATAGAGCTACATTGTAATGTAATGGTCTACCAATCCATGTGAGAGACGCAGACTCTGTCTCGACCTTTAAGTCTTTACTGAAGACTCATCTCTTCAGTAGGTCCTATGATTGAGTGTAGTCTGGCCCAGGGGTGCGAAGGTGAACGGTAAGGCCCTGGAGTGACAAACCACCCTTACTGTCTCTACCTGGACAGCTCCCCTCTCTCCACTGGAATTCTCTGCCTCTGACCTTATTACTGAGGCTGAGCACTGGCTTACTAGTGCTCTTCCATGTCATCCCTAGGAGGGATTTGTCACGTCGTGCCAGGCTTTTTTCGCTCTACTCGACTTGAGTGTGTTGAGTCACTGACATGATCTTCCTGTCTGGTTTTGCACGCCCTCGGGCTCGTGCGGTATAGGAGATCTTTGTGGGCTATACTCAGCTTTGTCTCAGGGAAGTAAGTTGGTGGTCTGTTGATATCCATTTAGTGGTGTGGGGGCTGTGATTTGGCATAGTGGGTGGGTTATATCCTGCCTGGGTGGCCCTGTCTGGGGTTATTATCAGACAGGGCTACAGTGTCCCCCGACCCCCCCTGTCTCAGCCTCCATTATCTATGCTTAGTCTATGTGCCGGGGGGCTATGGTCAGTCTGTCCTATCTGGTGAAATTCTCCTGTCTTATCTGGTGTCCTGTGTGAATTTAAGTATGCTCCCTCCAGTTATCCCATCTTCTGTTTTCGACCTTCTCTCTCCCTCTCCGGCTCCCTCTCTCTCTACCTCTGTACCGCACCTGCTGTCTCGACCTCTGAATGCTCGTCTATGAAAAGCCAACAAACATTTACTTCTGAGGTGCTGACCTGTTGCACCCTCTACAACCACTGTGATTATTATTTGACCCTGTTGGTCATCTATGAACGTTTACACATCTTGAAGAACGATCTGTACTCTTATGATCTGCACAGCCAGAAGAGGACTGGCCACCCCTCAGAGCCTGGTTCCTCTCTAGGTTTCTTCCAAGGTTTCTGCCTTTTCTAGGGAGCTTTTCCTAGCCACCGTCCCTCTACATCTGCATTGCTTGCTGTTTGGGGTTTTAGGCTGGGTTTCTGTGTAAGCACTTTTGTAACATCTGCTGATGAAAAAAAGGGCTTTATAAATACATTTGACTGATTGATTGATTGACAAAATGAAAGGGAACAGTTCTATTTAGGAGTTACACATATTGCCTTACAGTGGAACAGTGTTGCAGACTTGTAGGCTAGAGAGGTCTGATATTGGGATATTGCTTTATCTGGCCTTAAATTGCTTCAGCACTATAACATTTCATAGTCAGAGTGCCAGGCCTTGTATGTTTGTAGGCCTAAACCAAATTGTTCCTTTTGTCATCTGAATCCTAGAACAGATACTGCTTAGTACTGTAAGTCATACCACATAAAACAAGAACAGCTGTTTAACTGAAGTGGTCTAAAGTTCAGAAAGGGACAACCAGGTTGCTGCCTGACTAGCGTGTACGCAAATCTCCAAAGCAAATAAACAATACGTGTAACTCTATCCGCAACATGACCATCTGCTGTCTGCTGTGGTGACCTCTGAACTCTGTTTGGTGGCACATTCTGTTGGTAGCCATCTAGGCGGCCCTCGCTGACGTAACCCTAACCCTGATCAATTAGACTTTCACTCATCAAAGCCTCTCAGCGGTCCATGATCCTTGAGGACCCTCAGGCTGCGGACATTTGTACCAAAGTTACCAATAGACCCCCACAGGGACGAACGACAGACTGATGGACAGACAACAAACAGGTTGTTATTTTGGATGCCTTGGTCCGTCAGACCGTCAGTCAGGTGAAAACATCAGGCGTCGGGGGATTCTGAAGGTGTCTGAGGAACACCCTGCACCTGCTGTCTGTCCTCACACTCCCATCAGGGGGAAGATTCCCTACATGCCAGGGAGTGGCTGCTGACAGCCAGTACTGTGGCACAACCTACCCCGTCTTCCCTATATGGGGGCCTCCAAGGGGTGTGCAGGGGTGGTAGTGTGGGTTCGAAGTATGTGTGTGCGTATGTGTGTGGTGTTGGTGGGTTACATTCCTCCAGCGGGAGGTGAGGGGCCTTGTGTCCTGTTTTACAATTATACTCCATGATAATCACTTTACAACCCTGACGTGGGCAGGGGTTAATGCTCAGGAGGTCTCTCTCTCTCTCTCTCTCTCTCTCGATCGGGTTACCACCCGGTCCAGTACTGTTCTGGGTACTTCAATGCAGCTTCGTGTTTCCCAGTAGTGCACCTTCATGCCAAGGAAAATCAGATAAATCAATTGAGCTCAGCGAAGCCATAGTATTGAATCTATATCAAACACCCAGAGAGAGTGTACTGTACGTGAGAGAGAGAGAGAGAGAGAGAGAGAGAGAGAGAGAGAGATTTTTGTAGACCTCCACAAGTCTGGTTCATCCTTGGGAGCAATTTCCAAATGCCTGAAGGTCCCACGTTCATCTGTACAAACAATAGTACGCAAGTATAAACACCATGGGACCACGCAGCCATCATACCGCTCAGGAAGGAGACGTGTTCTGTCTCCTAGAGATGAACGTACTTTGGTGTGAAAAGTGCAAATCAATCCCAGAACAACAGCAAAGGACATTGTGAAGATGCTGGAGGAAACAGGTACAAAATTATCTATATCCACAGTAAAACGAGTCCTATATCGACATAACCTGAAAGGCCGCTCAGCAAGGAAGAAGCCACTGCTCCAAAACCGCCATAAAAAAGCCAGACTACGGTTTGCAACTGCACATGGGGACAAAGATCGTACTTTTTGGAGAAATCTCCTCTGGTTTGATGAAACAAAAATAGAACTGTTTGGCCATAATGACCATCGTTATGTTTGGAGGAAAAAGGGGGTTGCTTGCAAGCCGAAGAACACCATCCCAGCCGTGAAGCACGGGGGTGGCAGCATCATGCTGTGGGGGTGCTTTGCTGCAGGAGGGACTGGTGCACTTCACAAAATAGATGGCATCATGAGGAAGGAAAATTATTTGGATATATTGAAGCAACATCTCAAGACATCAGTCAGGAAGTTAAAGCTTGGTCGCAAATGGGTCTTCCAAATGGACAATGACCCCAAGCATACTTCCAAAGTTGTGGCAAAATGGCTTAAGGACAACAAAGTCAAGGTATTGGAGTGGCCATCACAAAGCCCTGACTTCAATCCTATAGAATATTAGTGGGCA
The DNA here is from genome assembly GCF_964263955.1 of Coregonus lavaretus. NCBI lineage: Eukaryota > Metazoa > Chordata > Actinopteri > Salmoniformes > Salmonidae > Coregonus > Coregonus lavaretus. The sequence goes on from NC_139988.1 coordinate 11,445,986, forward strand.
GAACTGAAAAAGCGTGTGTGAGCAAGGAGGCCTACAAACCTGACTCAGTTACACCAGCTCTGTCAGGAGTAATGGGCCAAAATTCACCTAACTTATTGTGGGAAGCTTGTGGAAGGCTACCCAAAACATTTGACCCAAGTTAAACAATTTAAAGGCAATGCTACCAAATACTAATTGAGTGTATGTAAACTTCTGACCCACTGGGAATATGATGAAAGAAATAAAAACTTAAATTAATCATTCTCTCTACTATTATTCTGACATTTCACATTCTTAAAATAAAGTGGTGATCCTAACTGACCTAAGACAGGGATTTTTTACTAGGATGAAATGTCAGGAATTGTGAAAAACTGAGTTGAAATGTATTTGGCTAAGGTGTATGTAAACTTCCGACTGTATGTAACAAGCACACACACATGCATGCACACACACACGCAAACACACAAACACGTACATGCACACACGCACACACATACATACACACACACACACACACACAACTTTTATATAGACTTTATATAGACTTACCTTTTATATAGAATCTCCAGTTGAAACTAGCTAGCCAGCTAACTAGCTACTTGCTATTAGCCACAGTTAGCCGTATTTCACCCAGAACATTGGATTTTTTGTTTATTTTTTATTTTATTTATTTATTTTAAAAAATATATATATATTTTTTTTCTTTTTTCTTTTCTGCGGGATTAATTTAATCACTGGATATTAATCACCGGATATTCGGCCAGTCTGCACAGCGCGTTATCGACCCAGAACATATCAGTTTTTCTGCCGGAATCACTGAATCACTGGACCTTTAACTCCGGATTCATCGCTACCAGCTAGCTTCAACTAAACGGACGCTGTGGTCTGGCTAATCATCCTGAGCTAGGCCCATCTCCCGGCTATCTACCTCTCTGTCAACCGGACGGGACCACCTAGTGTTGACACGGAGCCCCGCCGATCCTACACGACTGGTCTGCCGACGAAATCGTCTGATGTGGTTACGACGACGTCGACCACGAAGATACCATCTGCTAGCCCCGGCCCGCTAGCACACGCTAGCCGTGGCCTCTTACCTGCTAGTGCTTTAGCAGCCTCCGAACTATCCTATTGCTGTTCACCGGACCTTATGATAACTCAGCTATACAGCTGATGTCTGCTGGACTGTTCCTTTTTACGGTACTACATCCTGTTTATGTTTAGCCTCAGCCCAAACATGGTTAGCTTATTGTTGTTTCGGTTATTTCTAATTGTACTATTTCACTGTAGATCCCCCAGCCCAGCTAAACCTGCCTTAGATAGCTCCTTTGTCCCACCCCCCATACACGCAGAGACCGACTCAATTGATGCCTCTAGTGATACTATCTCTTTCATTGTTACCCAACGCTTAGGTTTACCCCCACTTTACTCATATCCTTCCATATCCTTGTCTGTACATAATGCCCTGAATCTTTTCTACAACACCCGGAAATCTGCCCCCTTTATTCTATGTCCTCCTCTGTTCCTCTGGTGATGTAGAGGCTAACCCAGGGCCTGCAGCCCTCAGTATCACTCCTACTCCCCAGGCGCTATCATTTGCTGACTTCTGTAATCGCAAAAGTCTTGGTTTCTTGCACGTAAACATCAGAAGTCTACTTCCTAAGTTTGAGTTATTCACTGCGTTAGCACACTCTGCCAACCCTGATGTTCTAGCAGTGTCTGAATCCTGGCTCAGGAAGGCCACCAAAAATTCTGAAATTTCCATCCCCAACTATAACATTTTCCGTCTAGATAGAACTGCCAAAGGGGTTGGAGTTGCAATCTACTGTAGAGATAGCCTGCAGAGCTCTATCATACTATCCAGGTCTGTGCCCAAACAGTTTGAGCTTCTACTTCTAAAAATCCACCTTTCCAGAAATAAGTCTGTCACTGTTGCCGCTTGCTACAGACCCCCCTCAGCCCCCAGATGTGCCCTGGACACCATATGTGAATTGATTGCCCCCCATTTATCCTCAGAGTTCGTACTGCTTGGTGACCTAAATTGGGATATGCTTAATACCCCGGCCATCCTACAATCCAAACTAGATGCCCTCAACCTCACGCAAATTATCAACGAACCTACCAGGTACAACCCTAAATCCGTAAACATGGGTACCCTCATAGATATCATCCTGACTAACATACCCTCTAAATACACCTCAGCTGTCTTCAACCAGGATCTCAGCGATCACTGCCTTATTGCCTGCGTCCGTAACGGGTCCGCGGTCAAACGACCACCCCTCATCACTGTCAAACGCTCCCTAAAACACTTTAGCGAGCAGGCCTTCCTAATTGACCTGGCCCAGGTATCCTGGATGGATATAGATCTCATTCCGTCAGTAGAGGATGCCTGGTTGTTCCTTAAAAGTAATTTCCTCTCAATCTTAAATAAACATGCCCCATTCAAAAAATACAGAACTAAGAACCGATATAGCCCCTGGTTCTCCTCAGACTTGACTGCCCTTGACCAGCACAAAAACATCCTGTGGCGTACTGCATTAGCATCAAATAGCCCCCGCGATATGCAACTTTTCAGGGAAGTTAGGAACCAATATACACAAGCAGTCAGGAAAGCAAAGGCAAACTTTTTCAAACAGAAATTTGCATCCTGTAGCACTAACTCCAAAAAGTTTTGGGACACTGTAAAGTCCATGGAGAATAAGAGCACTTCCTCCCAGTTGCCCACTGCACTGAGGCTAGGAAACACTATCACCACCGATAAATCTACAATAATCGAGAATTTCAACAAGCATTTTGCTACAGCTGGGCATGCTTTCCATCTGGCTACCACTACCCCGGCCACCAACTCTGCACCCTCCGCTGAAACTTGCCCATGCCCCCCCCCGCTTCTCCTTCACACAAATTCAGACAGCTGACGTTTTGAAAGAGCTGAAAAATCTGGACCCCTACAAATCAGCTGGGCTAGACAATCTGGACCCTTTCTTTCTAAAACTAGCCGCCGAAATTGTCGCAACCCCTATTACTAGTCTGTTCAACCTCTCTTTCATAACGTCTGAGATCCCCAGAGATTGGAAAGCTGCCGCGGTCATCCCCCTCTTCAAAGGGGGTGACACTCTAGATCCAAACTGCTACAGACCTATATCCATCCTGCCCTGCCTTTCGAAAGTATTTGAAAGCCAAGTTAACAAACAGATCACCGACCATTTCGAATACCACCGTACCTTCTCCGCTATGCAATCCGGTTTCCGAGCTGGTCATGGGTGCACTTCAGCCACGCTCAAGGTCCTAAACGATATTATAACCGCGATTGATAATAGACAGTACTGTGCAGCCGTCTTCATCGACCTGGCCAAGGCTTTCGACTCTGTCAACCACCGCATTCTTATTGGCAGACTAAATAGCCTTGGTTTCTCAAATGACTGCCTCGCCTGGTTCACCAACTACTTCTCAGATAGAGTTCAGTGTGTCAAATCGGAGGGCCTGTTGTCTGGACCTATGGCAGTCTCTATGGGGGTGCCACAGTGTTCAATTCTTGGGCCGACACTTTTCTCTGTGTATATCAATGATGTCGCTCTTGCTGCTGGTGACTCTCAGATCCACCTCTACGCAGACGACACCATTTTGTATACATCTGGCCCTTCATTGGACACTGTGTTAACAAACCTCCAAACGAGCTTCAATGCCATACAACACTCCTTCAGTAGCCTCCAACTGCTCTTAAACACTAGTAAAACTAAATGCATGCTTTTCAATCGAACGCTGCTGGCACCCGCCCACCCGACTAGAATCACCACTCTTGACGGGTCTGACCTAGAGTATGTGGACAACTACAAATACCTAGGTGTCTGGTTAGACTGTAAACTCTCCTTCCAGACTCACATAAAGAATCTCCAATCCAAAGTTAAATCTAGAATCGGCTTCCTATTTCGCAACAAAGCCTCCTTCACTCATGCTGCCAAACATGCCCTCGTAAAACTGACTATCCTACCGATCCTTGACTTCGGCGATGTCATTTACAAAATAGCCTCCAACACTCTACTCAGCAAATTGGATGTAGTCTATCACAGTGCCATCCGTTTTGTCTCCAAAGCCCCATACGCTACCCACCACTGTGACCTGTACGCTCTTGTTGGCTGGTCCTCACTACATGTTCGTCGTCAAACCCACTGGCTCCAGGCCATCTATAAATCACTGCTAGGCAAATCCCCGCCTTATCTTAGCTCATTGGTCACCATAGCAGCACCCACCCGTAGTCTGCGCTCCAGCAGGTATATCTCACTGGTCATTCCCAAAGCCAACACCTCCTTTGGCCGCCATTCCTTCCAGTTCTCTGCTGCCAAATACTGGAACGAATTGCAAAAATCTCTGAAGCTGGAGACTCTTATCTCCCTCACTAACTTTAAGCATCAGTTGTCAGAGCACCTTACCGATCACTGCACCTGTACACAGCCCATCTGAAATTAGCCCACCCAACTACCTCATCCCTATATTGTTATTTATTTTGCTCTTTTGCACCCCAGTATCTCTATTTGCACATAATCTCTTGCACATCTAGCATTCCAGTGTTAATACTATTGTAATTATTTTGCACTATAGCCTATTTATTGCCTTACCTCCATAACTTGCTACATTTGCACACACTGTATATATATTTTCTGTTGTATTTTTGACTTTATGTTTTTTACCCCATATGTAACTCTGTGTTGTTTTTATCGCACTGCTTTGCTTTATCTTGGCCAGGTCGCAGTTGTAAATGAGAACTTGTTCTCAACTGGCTTACCTGGTTAAATAAAGGTGAAATAAAAATAAAATAAACAAGCACACACACAAACAAACAAACAAACAGAGTAGGACTCCATGTTTCAGCTGGTGTCCTGCCTTCGCATGACTACCTTCAGCAGACAGGGACTCAGAGGGCCTCAGCCAGCCAGGTACAGGGATAATTGCAAAATTCCATAAATGCATTGTTTCTGTGGGCCTGTATAGACTATGCAATAATGGAAAACTCTAGAAATTCCTCACACAACTCAAGGTGTCCACGGTAATAGAGCTAAGCTCTGAGATGTTTCTCCTCCGCACCAATAAGCTGCCAGCCCTTCCTTTCCACAGTTTCTCCAGACCTCTTCACAGGCCAAATGACGAGTGACATGTCTGACAGCAACAAACAAGGCAGCACTCTCAACTCTGCCACCCACTTAATTGACACCTAACGCTGCCAAAATATGAACAACTTGGAAGTGGGAAAATGCTGGGAATTTAAACCACTTTTAACCAACAGCTCTGACGACTGATTGAATGTATTTTCTTGTTGAAACTTTTCATACATGGAGCAGCATCAGTGAAGCTAGACGACTAGACTAATCTAGGAAAAAAATAAAATCACAAAAGAGTTAGAAAAATGAATGTTTATGGAATTCATACATGGGAGGAGACAAAGTATTATTCCACATTTTTACATCTGGATCTTCTAATGTATGCCTGGCATTTGGAGTACAAACCAGTATTACATACTTTGATACTCGCTCCCTCTACATCTACATCTGATGGCCTCTCACCACAGGCCACTACAGAGACAGGGCTAGCCAGAGTAACAGAGAACAGCACTACAGAAAATCCCCAAAGAACCGTTCTCTATGGGTCCCGACTGGGTCACTGTTTTTATTATCAAGAACACTTTTAGTGCAATTACTGAATTTACTTTAAAACACAGCCAGTTCCGTTAACAGGGAAAGATCAGTTCAATTAACAGGGAAAGGCCAGTCAAGTTAGCAGGGAAAGGCCAATTCAATTAACAGGAAAAGGCCAGTTCAATTCACAGGGAAAGGCTAGTTCAATTAACAGGGAAAGGCCAGTTCAGTTAACAGGGAAAGGCCAGTTCAGTTAACAGGGAAAGGCCAGTTCAATGAACAGGGAAAGGTCAGTTCAATTTGACAGGGAAAGGCCAGTTGAATTAACAGGGAAAGGGCAGTTCAATTAACTGGGAAAGGCCAGTTAAATTTTATAGGGAAAGGCAAGATCAAATAACAGGGAAAGGCCAGTTCAAAAAACAGGGAAAGGCCAGTTCAATTAACAGGGAAAGGCCAGTTCAATTAACAGGGAAAGGCCAGTTCAGTTCACAGGGAAAGGGCATTTCAAGTAACAGGGAAAGCCCAGTTCAATTAACAGGGAAAGGCCAGTTCAATTAACAGTGAAAGGCCCTACATTTTCATTCATAATTCACTCCCTCATGTATTGTTTTTGGTACAATAAATTTTCCATGCAAACAACTGAATCCAAAATAATAAAATCAGAATTGTAACACTTGACTAGAGTAAACTATGGGATGGAGAATACTATGGGACGGACTATACTATGCATGGGATGGAGTATACTAAGTATAGGATGGAGTATACCATGGGAAGGAGTATACTATGGGACGGACTATATTATGTATAATAAAATAAGAATTGTAACACTTGACTAGAGTATACTGTGGAATGGAGTAAACTATGGGATGGAGTACACTATGTATGGGATGGAGTATACTATCTATGGGATGGAGTATACCATGTATGGCAGGGTTCTTCAATTCCGGTCCTGGAGGGCCGAAACACCTCTGTTTTTCATCCTCTCCTTCTAATCAGGGGCTAATTCAGGCCTGGGACACCAGGTGAGTGCAATTACCTACCAGGAAGAAATAAAAAACAGAAGTGTTTCGGCCCTCCAGGACCGGAATTGAAGAACCCTGATGTATGGGATGTAGAATACTATCTATGGGATGGAGTATACTATGTATGGGGTGGAGTATAATATGGGATGAAGTATACTATGTAAGGGATGAAGTAAACTATGGGATGAAGTATACTATGGGATGGAGTAAAATATGGGATGGAGTAAAATATGGGATGGACAAAACTATGGGATGGAGTACACTATGGGATGGAGTATACTATGGGATGGAGTATACTACGTATGGGATGGAGTATACAATGTATGGGATGGAGTATACTATGGGATGGAGTAAAAAATTGGATGGAGTATACTATGGGATGGAGTAAACTATGGGATGGAGTATACTATGGGATGGAGTATACCATGGCAAGGAGTATACTATGGGACGGACTATACTATGTATGGGATGGAGTATACTAAGTATGGACGGAGTAAAAAATGGGATGGAGTATACTATAGGATGGAGAAAATTATGGGATAGAGTATACTGTGGGATGGAGTATAGTATGTATGGGATGGAGTATACTATCTATGGGATGGAGTATACTATGTATGGGATGGAATGTACTATGGGATGGAGTATACTATGTATGGGATGTAATATACTATGGGATGGAGTATACTATGGGACAGAGTATATTATGTTTAAGATGTAGTATACTATAGGATGGAGTAGAATATGTATAGGATGGAATATACCATGGGATGGAGAATACTATGTATGGGATATAGTATACTATGGGAAGGAGTATACTACATATTGTATGGAGTATACTAACTATGGGATGAAGTATACTATGGGATGGAGTAAACTATGGGAAGGATAATAATATGGTATGGAGTATACTATGCATGGGATGGAGTATACTAGCTATGGGATGGAGTATGTATGGCATGGAAAATACCAAGAATGGGATGGAGTATACTATGGGATGGAGTATACTATCTATGGGATGGAGTGTACTATGGGATGGAGTATGCTATGTATGGGATGGAGTTTACTATGGGATGGAGTATACTATATATGGGATGGAGTATACTAAGTATGGGATAGAGTATACTATGGGATGGAGTATACTATGTATGGGATGGACTGTACTATGGGATGGAGCATACTATGTATGAAATGGAATATACTATGGAATGGAGAATGCTATAGATGGAATGGAGTATACTATTGGATGGAGTATACTATTGGATGGAGTATACTATGCAGAGGATGGATATACTATCTATGGGATGGAGTATACTATGGGATGAAATATATTATGGGATGAAGCACACTATGGGATGGAGAATAAAATGGGATAGAGTATACTATATATGGTATGGAGTATACTATGGGATGGAGTATACTACGAGATGGAGTATACTATGGGATGGAGTATACTATGTATGGGATGGAGTATAAAATGGGATGGAGTATACTATAAATGGGATGGAGTATACTACGTATGGGATGTATTATACTGTACATGGGAGGAGTACAATATGGGATGGAGTATACTATGTATGGGATGAAGTATACTATGGGATGGAGTATACTATGTATGGTATGGAGTATACTATGTATGGGATGGAGTATACTATGCATGGGATGGATTATACTATGTGATGGAGTATATTTTATATGGGGTGGAGTATACTATGTATGGGATGGAGTATAATATACATTTACATTTACATTTTAGTCATTTAGCAGACGCTCTTATCCAGAGCGACTTACAGGAGCAATTAGGGTTAAGTGCCTTGCTCAAGGGCACATTTACGTCATTTAGCAGACGCTCTTATCCAGAGCGACTACAAATTGGTGCATTCACCCTATAGCCAGTGGGATAACCACTTTACAATTATACTTTTTTTTTTTTTTTTTTTTTTTTTTTTGGGGGGGGGGGGTAGAAGGATTACTTTATCCTATCCCAGGTGTTCCTTAAAGAGGTGGGGTTTCAAATGTCTCCGGAAGGTGGTGAGTGACTCCGCTGTCCTGGCGTCGTGAGGGAGCTTGTTCCACCATTGGGGTGCCAGAGCAGCGAACAGTTTTGACTGGGCTGAGCGGGAACTATGCTTCCGCAGAGGAAGGGGAGCCAGCAGGCCAGAGGTGGATGAACGCAATGCCCTCATTTGGGTGTAGGGACTGATCAGAGCCTGAAGGTACGGAGGTGCCGTTCCCCTCACTGCTCCATAGGCATGCACCATGGTCTTGTAACGGATGCGAGCTTCAACTGGAAGCCAGTGGAGTGTGCGGAGGAGGGGGGTGACGTGAGAGAACTTGGGAAGGTTGAACACCAGACGGGCTGCGGCATTCTGGATGAGTTGTAGGGGTTTAATGGCACAGGCAGGGAGCCCAGCCAACAGCGAGTTGCAGTAATCCAGACGGGAGATGACAAGTGCCTGGATTAGGCATATGGGATGGAGTATTCTATGTATGGGTTGGAGAATACCATGGGATGGAGAATACTATGGGATGGAGTACACTGTGAGATGGAATATACTATGGGATGGAGTATAGTATGGAATAGAATATACTATGTATGGGATGGGGTATTCTATTTATGGGATGGAGTATACCATGTAATGCAATATAATATATATTGGATTGAGTATAATATGTATGGGATAGAGTATACTATGTATGGGATGGTTATACTATGGGATGGAGTATACCATGGGATGGAGTAGACTATGTATGGGATGGAGTATACTATGGGATGGAGTATACTATGTATGGGATTGAGAATACCATGGGATGGAGTATACTTTGTATGGGATGGAGTATACTATGGGATGGAGTATACTATTGGATGGAGTATAGTATGTATGGGATGGAGTATACTATGTATGGGATGAAATATACTATGGGATGGAGTATACTATGTATGGTATGGAGTATACTATGTATGGGATGGAGTATACTATGCATGGGATGGAGTATACTATTGGATGGAGTATATTATATATATATGGGGTGGAGTATACTATGTATGGGATGGAGTATAATATGGGATGGAGTATTCTATGTATGGGTTGGAGTATACCATGGGATGGAGTATACTATGGTATGGAGTATAGTTTGGAATAGAATACACTATGTATGGGATTGGGAATTCACTTCATGGGATGGAGTATACTATGGGATGGAGTATACCATGTAATGCAATATAATATAAATTGGATTGAGTATAATATGTATGGGATAGAGTATACTATGTATGGGATGGAGTATACCATGGGATGGAGTAGACTATGTATGGGATGGAGTATACTATGTATGGGATTGAGAATACCATGGGATGGAGTATACTATGTATGGGATGGAGTATCCTTTGGGATGGAGTATACTATAGGATGGAGTATAGTATGTATTGGATTAACTATACTATGTATGGGATGGAGTATACTATGGGATGGAGTATAATATGTATGGGATGGAGTATACCATGGGATGGATTATACTATGGTATGGAGTATAGTATGAAATAGAATATACTATGTATGGGATTGGGTATTCAATTTATGGGATGGAGTATACTATGGGATGGAGTATACCATGTAATGCAATATAATATATATTGGATTGAGTATAATATGTATGGGATAGTGTATACTATATATGGGATGGAGTATACCATGGGATGGAGTAGACTATGTATGGGATGGAGTATACTATGGGATGGAGTAAACTATGTATGGGATTGAGAATACCATGGGATGGAGTATACTTTGTATGGGATGGAGTATACTATGGGATGGAGTATACTATAGGATGGAGTATAGTATTAATGGGATGGAGTATACTATGTATGGGATGAAGTATACTATGGGATGGAGTATACTGTGTATGGTATGGAGTATACTATGTATGGGATGGAGTATACTATGCATTGGATGGCGTATACTATTGGATGGAGTATATTATATATATATATGGGGTGGAGTATACTATGTATGGGATGGAGTATAATATGGGATGGAGTATTCTATGTATGGGTTGGAGTATACCATGGGATGGAGTATACTATGGTATGGAGTATAGTATGGAATAGAATACACTATGTATGGGATTGGGAATTCACTTTATGGGATGGAGTATGCTATGGGATGGAGTATACCATGTAATGCAATATAATATAAATTGGATTGAGTATAATATGTATGGGATAGAGTATACTATGTATGGGATGGAGTATACCATGGGATGGAGTAGACTATGTATGGGATGGGGTATACTATGTATGGGATTGAGAATACCATGGGATGGAGTATACTATGTATGGGATGGAGTATCCTATGGGATGGAGTATACTATAGGATGGAGTATAGTATGTATTGGATTAACTATACTATGTATGGGATGGAGTATACTATGGGATGGAGTATACTATGTATGGGATGGAGTATACCATGGGATGGAGTATACTATGGTATGGAGTATAGTATGGAATAGAATATACTATGTATGGGATTGGGTATTCAATTTATGGGATGGAGTATACTATGGGATGGAGTATACCATGTAATGCAATATAATATATATTGGATTGAGTATAATATGTATGGGATAGTGTATACTATGTATGGGATGGAGTATACCATGGGATGGAGTAGACTATGTATGGGATTGAGAATACCATGGGATGGAGTAGACTATGTATGGCATGGAGTATCCTATGGGATGGAGTATACTATAGGATGGAGTATAGTATGTATTGGATTAACTATACTATGTATGGGATGGAGTATACTATGTGATGTATACTATATATGGGATGGAGTATACTACGTATGGGATTAACTATACTATGCATGGATTGGCGTACACTATGGGATGGAGTATAATATTTATGTGATGGAGTATACTTTGGGATTGAGTATACTATGATATGGATTATATTATGTGATGGAGTATACATTGGGATGGAGTATACTATGATATGGATTATATTATGGGATGGGGTATACTATGTATGGGATTGAGTATATTTTGGGATGGATTGTACTATGATATGGATTATATTATGGGATGGAGTATACTATGTATGGCATTGAGTATACTATGGGATGGATAATACTATGGGATGGAGTATAGTATGTAATGGAGTATACTATGTATGGGATGGTGTATACTATGTATGTGATGGAGTATACTATGCATGGGATGGAGTATGCTATTGGATGGAGTATACCATGGGATGGAATATACTATATAGTGGATGGAGTATACTATGGGATGGAGTATACTATGCAAGGTAAGGAGTATACTATGGAATGGAGTATACTATGGGAAGGAGTATACGATGGGATGGAGTATATAATGGGAAGGAATATACTACGTATGGGATGGAGTATATATACGATGGGAAGGAGTATACAATGGGAAGGAATATACTACGTATGGGATGGAGTATATTATGGAATGGAGTATACCATGGGTTAGAGTATACTATGTATGGGATGGAGTATATTGTGGGACGGAGTATACTATGTATGGGATGGAGTATACTATGTATGGGATGGAGTATAATATGTATGGGATAGTGTATACTATGTATGGGATGGAGTATACCATGGGATGGAGTAGACTATGTATGGGATTGAGAATACCATGGGATGGAGTAGACTATGTATGGCATGGAGTATCCTATGGGATGGAGTATACTATAGGATGGAGTATAGTATGTATTGGATTAACTATACTATGTATGGGATGGAGTATACTATGTGATGTATACTATATATGGGATGGAGTATACTACGTATGGGATTAACTATACTATGCATGGATTGGCGTACACTATGGGATGGAGTATAATATTTATGTGATGGAGTATACTTTGGGATTGAGTATACTATGATATGGATTATATTATGTGATGGAGTATACATTGGGATGGAGTATACTATGATATGGATTATATTATGGGATGGAGTATACTATGTATGGCATTGAGTATACTATGGGATGGATAATACTATGGGATGGAGTATAGTATGTAATGGAGTATACTATGTATGGGATGGTGTATACTATGTATGTGATGGAGTATACTATGCATGGGATGGAGTATGCTATTGGATGGAGTATACCATGGGATGGAATATACTATATAGTGGATGGAGTATACTATGGGATGGAGTATACTATGCAAGGTAAGGAGTATACTATGGAATGGAGTATACTATGGGAAGGAGTATACGATGGGATGGAGTATATAATGGGAAGGAATATACTACGTATGGGATGGAGTATATATACGATGGGAAGGAGTATACAATGGGAAGGAATATACTACGTATGGGATGGAGTATATTATGGAATGGAGTATACCATGGGTTAGAGTATACTATGTATGGGATGGAGTATATTGTGGGACGGAGTATACTATGTATGGGATGGAGTATACTATGTATGGGATGGAGTATAATATGTATGGGATAGTGTATACTATGTATGGGATGGAGTATACCATGGGATGGAGTAGACTATGTATGGGATTGAGAATACCATGGGATGGAGTAGACTATGTATGGCATGGAGTATCCTATGGGATGGAGTATACTATAGGATGGAGTATAGTATGTATTGGATTAACTATACTATGTATGGGATGGAGTATACTATGTGATGTATACTATATATGGGATGGAGTATACTACGTATGGGATTAACTATACTATGCATGGATTGGCGTACACTATGGGATGGAGTATAATATTTATGTGATGGAGTATACTTTGGGATTGAGTATACTATGATATGGATTATATTATGTGATGGAGTATACATTGGGATGGAGTATACTATGATATGGATTATATTATGGGATGGGGTATACTATGTATGGGATTGAGTATATTTTGGGATGGATTGTACTATGATATGGATTATATTATGGGATGGAGTATACTATGTATGGCATTGAGTATACTATGGGATGGAGAATACTATGGGATGGAGTATAGTATGTAATGGAGTATACTATGTATGGGATGGTGTATACTATGTATGTGATGGAGTATACTATGCATGGGATGGAGTATGCTATTGGATGGAGTATACCATGGGATGGAATATACTATATAGTGGATGGAGTATACTATGGGATGGAGTATACTATGCAAGGTAAGGAGTATACTATGGAATGGAGTATACTATGGGAAGGAGTATACGATGGGATGGAGTATATAATGGGAAGGAATATACTACGTATGGGATGGAGTATATATACGATGGGAAGGAGTATACAATGGGAAGGAATATACTACGTATGGGATGGAGTATATTATGGAATGGAGTATACCATGGGTTAGAGTATACTATGTATGGGATGGAGTATATTGTGGGACGGAGTATACTATGTATGGGATGGAGTATACTATGTATGGGATGGAGTATTATATGTATGGGATGGAGTATACTATGTATGGGATGGAGTATACTATGGGATGGAGTATACTTTGGGATGGAGTATCCTATGTATGGGATGGAGTATACTATGGGATGGAGTATACTATATATGGGATAGAGTACACTATGTATGGGATGGAGTATACTTTCTACGCCGGTGGCTGGACGGCGTTCGCGCTTGTTGGATACATCTCCGCCTCGTCGGTTGTCGTTATCCGACTGGTCGGTGTTGCCCTGAGCTCCACCAACTGATAGCGCTGTGATGGTGATAGGCTATATACAGGTGGTACCGGTACAGTCGTCGAAGGAGCACAGCATGAGGAGAAAGGCAATCAACAATGTCACGAACCGTGGAAGCCGAAGACAGCGACCTCCCGCAAAGCAGTCTACACTCCCAACGAGAGGCCCGGAGCGGATACAAACAACGAATAGTTACCCTGTCCTGGAGCCTGATCTTCCTGCACCTTCGTCGCTGGGGGTGCCTGTGTCTGCGGCCGTAGTGCCTAATAATACGATTTTGAAGTCGACGTCGGCAACCTTCCGTCCCTGATCTGGATTGAGCGGGGTTTCTCCATCTGTCGGAGGCCTGCATCCTGTGAAGCGTGGGAGTGGGCGAATTTCCTTGTCCTTCTTGCCAGCCGTGATTTTGGGCAGCTCCATGGTAAGAAATGTGACCGTTCCTGCTGCAAATACAATGTCCTATACCGGAGCTCGAGTAAATGACATTACTAAGCTGCTCCCAAATGTACTATGTCAGGACATGGAAATCGATTCTATCGTAGTCCCATGTGGGTTTTAATGTCATTATGAAGGGCAGCTCTGAACAGTTGAAACTGGATTTTAAAGAGCTGATTGACTCTCTGCTAGACACTAACAAAAAACCCATCATATCTGGCCCTGTGCCCTCTCTGGATCGTGGCATTGAACGCTTTAGCAGGATTCTTGCTCTTCACAACTGG
Source organism: Coregonus lavaretus (assembly GCF_964263955.1). Lineage (NCBI taxonomy): Eukaryota > Metazoa > Chordata > Actinopteri > Salmoniformes > Salmonidae > Coregonus > Coregonus lavaretus. The sequence continues at coordinate 11,461,037 of NC_139988.1, forward strand.
CTACGTGATTATTGCAGCTCAATGGGTGTAACGTTTGTTGACAATTTCGATACCTTTTGGAAACAAAACACATTATATATGGAGGATGGGATCCACCCAAATAATTTGGGTTCCTGGATCCTTTCACAGCATTATAATTCTGTGTTGAAACAATGACATAGCAATGACCCAAGCCCAGCTCAGCTAATCTCTACCATTGTGACGCAGAGTTTCCCAAACTCGGTCCTGGTGACCCCAAGGGGCTTGATGATTAGTTGATTATTTAAATCAGCTGTGTAGTGCAAGGGCAAAAACCAAAACATGCACCCCTTGGGTTCCTGAGGACAGAGTTTGGGAAACGCTGACTTACATAGTAGACACACAGAGAGACAGATACACACACATGCATCTGCCTAAAAACATACATTTTAGCCAACATACTCCAAGACCAAAATATAGGGTTTGTTCTACGAAATGCATTAGTACAACTTCAGTGTGGATCAGATTTCACTTTGTCAGGGGAAGGAAGATATGCTGGGTATGCCAAACTTGAAATTCCAGAATCTTGGTGAAAGTTATTTACAACTGTTCGCTATATTACATAGAAAATAATATTAAAAATATGATGCAAATAATGACGATATATCTTGGGAACTCCTACACAAACAATGACAACGTTACTTGGGGACTTGAGGGCTACAATATGTCTGCCTTTGTTTCCACTGGGGAAGCAGGATGAAGAAAGACTGCTGGATGTTGTTGTTGCCCCGTCACCTTAGGGCTGAGAAGTATTCAACTATGCCACACACACACACACGCACACAACAGAAACACTCACTCACATGCACACTCACACGGATGCACACACACACATACACACACAAACACAGTCAGTAATGATAATAATCACATAAATCCAGAAAATTGGAAACAGTGATTATCTATAGAAAACAATAGCCATCTTGCTGCGAAGAGACAGAATCATTAGATCATTTGTTTTGGTACTGTCCATTTGTAGGTTGTTTTTGGACACAGGTCCAGGAATGGCTGAAGGATTGCAATATTTACCTGGAGCTAACCCTGCAGATAGCACTACTGGGTGATCTGAAAAGTCATTGGCAATCGATCAATAATATAATAAGACCTTTAGCAAAAATGTTTATTTTCAATTTACAATCTGTAGAAAAAATGAGAATAGAAAGGTTCAGAACTTTTGTGAAACATCACAGTACAGTTGAAAAATATATGGCAAATATAAATCCAATATGGATGGTGTTAAGAGATAGATGGGAGGTGTTGAATGGAGCTGAAGGATGGGACTAATAACAACTAATAACAACAAGATAACTAATGTAAAGCATACTGTGTCCATAATAAATATATATCTGTAGGTTATAGGTTGAGAGCTTTTGTGAAAGAGCACAGTTAGAAAGATATGGCATATAGAAGCAAACCGGATGGACATCATAAAATGATCGGAGAGGTTGAGGGTAGAGGAAGTTCAGGAGTATAAACAAACAAAGTAGAATTATTGTAAAATTGACTGTGTCCATAAAATGTATATAGTATGTATCAGCTGGAAGTAGAGGCCTAAGCGTTGTTGTTCACTAGTTTACTCCAATTAGGGAAGGGGTGGTGGGGTTGGAAAGAAATAAAGGGAAATATATCTTTTTAAAGGATATGTATATATATATATATATATGTATGTATATGTATTCATATGTATGTATGTGTATATGTATGTGTATGTGTATGTGTATGTGTATGTGTGTATATATATATATATATATATATTTGCGAGAAGAAGAAAAAACATATGAGTGATTGGAAGTGATGCAGACAATTACATTGATGGAAGTTACAATCTATCTGCGATATTAAAGCTGATCTACCCCCTAAAAAACGGTCTTGAAAAGTAGTATAAATTAACAGTGTCTTGACAAGTAGCATAAATTAACAGTGTCTTGACAAGTAGCATGAATTAACCGTGTCTTGACAAGTAGCATGAATTAACAGTGTTTTGACAAGTAGCATGAATTAACAGTGTCTTGACAAGTAGCATGCATGAACAGTGTCTTGACAAGTATAATGAATGAACAGTGTCTTCACAAGTAGCATAAATGAACAGTGTCTTGACAAGTAGCAATAATTAACATTGTCTTGACAAGTAGCATGAATTAACAGTGTCTTGACAAGTAGCATGAATTAATAGCGCCGGACCGTTCTCTTGTTTGTTTTTTTATTGCTTAGCCATTTGCACAAATCCATCAAATTGTTGTGTGTTGTATAATCTGTGGAAATGTGTTTTTTTTGCCATTCCGTGCAGCAGTTCAAAGAAAGAAAAAGAAAAGGAAAACATTCCCAGAGCTTGTTGTTACTTCCTATGAAAAGCGTCCACACACAACGACCATTAATAAAAGGTATCTCTCTCAGACTCCCTGGAACAGAGTTGACAGGAGTGTTCCTCCACACAGTAGACCCTCAGGTTGACTAGTCAGTCACGTTGTTGTAACTCTTCTTTATTTCTTCTGCTCCAGCCATTTCAATTTAAGGGCCCATTCCCCATTTTAATGGAAGGCATTAAGTGTTACCCGCCCTGAGGTTGAGTTTATTCAGTCTCTCATAGGGGCCCATGGACCCAATTCCATGCAGTAGAAGCTTGGCAACTCCTCGGAAAAGATGGAACCCTCACGGATATACACTCCCACAATGAATGAATAGGTAAACAGAAGGGTGTGAAAGAGTGATGGCCAAAAGAGAGAGTATTCACTCTCACTAAGGCACAAAGAGGGATGTGTCTGTGTGTGGGGAGAGGGTATGAGTGCTAGGGTAAGAGAGGGGGCCGAGGCTGGATGGGGAGTTTGGGGGAGTTAGAGGGAGGGGCCCGGGTGAGAGGAGAAGTTTCTCCAGGCTTTTAAAGTGAGCTGCTTGGTGTTAGCTCAATCAAAAAGGGAATTATAACTCTTGAGACACTCAGGTAACCCTTCATTATAACCCTAATCCTTCTTAACAACAGAGCTGCAGTGTCGGCAACGCCCCATTACACACAGACCCAGTGAGAGGGGAGATGCATCAACCCCCGGAGAGAGAACACACACACACACACACACACACACACACATGAACATATGCACTCACACACACACCAATGTGAAGCTACTGATAAATATCAATCACAAATCCATTGGCTTGAACACAGAGAGAGAAAAGTGAGATAAAATATGGTAACTCTCAAAGAAGAGAGGGGATTGAGGGGAAGAGAGTGTCTGTGTGTATTTATGTGTATCTAGAGTTTGTTCAGAATATTTACTTCAGGTCAGACATTGACCCTACTCCCTCAGCACTTTAATAAAGTGCTACTCACTTTGAAAGCAAGGCGGTACTTTGGTGGTTACTTAAATCTGGGCCTTTTCACTCTAATTCTTGAAATTGAAAATGTTTACTTTTAGCTCCCAATTCAATTGTTGGTGATGGTGAATAGGCCTATGAAGAACAGTTGTTTTATTGTATTTTTTAAAATAAATGTTTTATCTATTTGATATAAAATCCTTTGCAAGACAGCAATTAGGTTCATTTTTTTTACATTGAATGTATTTGCTATATTTCATGTGGAAAGTGTCATAATTTATGTTAATTTAGTCATATATTTCTTTAGGAAACTTTTTTGATACATTTTATAAGGCAATATTATAGCAGAGCTCTGCCATTAAGCCTAGACAGTAGATTAGTTTAACAAAATTCACCAAGATAAGTTTTAGTTAAATGAAATATTAACTTATTGCTAAGGTTGGCTACATAGCCATGTAAACTAGTGTTACAAATGAACAACTGAACATTTAAACAATACATAATTGGGTAGGACAAACATCTCGTTAGTCTACAGGTCATAATTATGCAGTGTTAATTTTAGGCTACAGAAATAGCTTTTTTTTTTAAATATATTAAATGTGTATTTTGTTAATATAAAAAATACCCAAAATATCGAATGAATCTGTAGTGAATTATAAGATATATTTTGGTGTGAATAGAGCTTTCCCACAACTTTGACACTGGTTGAACCGTTGAATAAAGTAGGCTATAGGGCACCAAATTGTCAATGATTTACAAGTAAAAATCTTTGTTTTATATATATATATATATATATATATATATATATATATATATATATATATATATATATATATAGCAATCAAAAGAGGACTATATACTGTAATAAAAGCCCATTCAAAGAGAAAAGGCAACAAAGTAATAGCAAAGAAGCGTGTAATAAAACCTGGTCCATTTGAATTATTCCAATGGTGAACAAGTTTTGCCAGTGAGAGGCACTGGCGGTGCGTGTTACAGCACAACTTTGAAAACTTTTCAGCAAACACTATTTCACGCTGCAGTTAGTTTGGGAAAAGTATACATAAGGCATAGGCTACACATAATCTTATAATATTACTACTAATAAAACAACTACTACTACTACTACTCATAATAATAACACAAATAATAATTTCACCTATATTTGATGTATTTCTTTTTACATTTACCTGTACCACTCCAGTCCGTTCTCGTAGTTGCGGTCGAAGAAGTGCGGCTCGGCTCCCACGGCTCTGATGTCTGGATGCACGCGGAGGAACTCGAGCAGCGCGCGCGTCCCTCCTTTCTTCACCCCGATGATCAGCGCCTGGGGCAGCTCCTTTCTCCCCTCTACAAGCGGACTGAGTTTACCGGTACTTCCCGTCTTCACCGTAAACCGAAGTGACAATCTCTTCGAAGAAACTATATCATCCAAAGAAAGCTGTTTGTCACGCGACAGTTCCCGGTTCTTGCTATCGCTGTCCACCTCGACAGGTCCCGGTTGGTACAAAACCTGTCCCGTATCAACATCGTCGAACCGGGAGTACTCAGAGATGCGTTTAGCGTCGTCGGCGCTCTCGTAGCTCAAGACCGACTTGGACCCCGTGGTCAATTTCTTTAACAGTCTTTTCCTCCTCAGCGACCTCAAGTCGTATAGTTCCGAGGCGAAAAAGCCCACGACTTGGCTGGGGGCTTTCACCGGCGTGGGCATGCTGCTGCAGCGGTCCGTGAGGCAGTGGAGAAGGTACAGGGAGGTGAGGAGAGAACACAGCATGACCACGAATTTCTTGAAAATGCTTCGGGACAGGGGGTCCGAATAGACTGTGCTAAAAGCCATAACGGTCCGTAGGTCTCCGGTTCAGGAGCCACAGCCATGCTAGGCAGACATTCTTGGATCTTGCCATTAAGAAATAGAGAGGACAGCTCGTAGTCTACCCGAGCTCGCTCCGCATCCAGCAGTGGATTAGACCTGGCACGCGTCTCAAAAATAACACTGACATGTGTCTCAGAGCTCGTGCTGTTATTCTCCTTATAATAAATAATATTGTAAGTCTATGTCAACGTAAAAAAAAAAAAAATACTGTCGAATATGCAGTTCAATTCTAAATGTCAAATTGTATTTTTATAGGCTGGCTATCCCGCATAAAACCAATCCTCTATTGCCAAAACAGCATTATCAGTAGCCTAGCCACGACTAGAAGATGACATGTAGGCTATGTTTGTTTATTGTTTAAATTAAATGTCCATGCATAATGCCCGGTCAAAAAGATGAGGCAATGGTAACTTCAGCACCTCTGTCTAATCCACACCTGTTGCAGTTGTTGTAATAAACTTCTGTAAGACATCAGAGAGGAATAATGGCATGTCTTCATCCAATTAGTGTGCGAATACATTTAGTAAAGGTAGCCTATGTGATGTCAGGAACCAATAAAATGACAGTAGGGAGGGAATGTGTTCCCAAACCTGCCATGCCTGTTGATGGGCTTTCACACACACATGCACGCATGCACACACACACACACAGTTTTGTATTGCTATCCTTGTGGTGATCAAATAATTGATTCCCATCCAAAATCGTATTTTCCCTAACCCTAAATCTAACCTTAACCCTTAACCTAACCATAACCCTAACCTTAACCTTAAGCCTAACCTTAAGCCTAACCTTAACCCCTAACCCTAACCCTAACCCTAAAACTATACCTAACCATAACTCCTAACCCTATACCTAACTGGAACCCCTAACCTTAATTCTAACCCTAACCCTAATTGTAACCCTAAACCTAACTCCTAAACCTAAAATAGACTTAAACCAATGAAATGTCCCCACTTGTCCAAATGTCCCTTGTTTTACTATCCTGGTGATGACTTCTGGTCCCCACAAGGATAGTTAAACAAACACACACACACACACACACACACACACGCACACGCACACGCACACGCACACGCACACGCACTCGCACACACGCACACGCACACGCACACGCACACGCACACGCACACGCACACGCACACGCACACACACACACACACACACACAGTTTTATTAACACTTTGTTAACATTTTCCTTAGTATAATTAAATGACTGTAGTTTACCCTTGTTCTGGAGCTAAAATGCTTTTTCACTGAGTCAACCTGAGAACCATTGGGACTGTCTCTCCATCACTCTCCTTAGAGTTTCCATTTCCCAACAGTCAATCTCAACCCTCTCTCTGCCTCAGGCCACCTAAGAAGATGGCCTCCATTGTAAACTTTCTGTCTCTCTGTTTTATAATACAGAGCGGAACAGCAGAAAGTAAAATAATGATAACGGGCACATTATTACTTTACAAGTGAACAAGAACAGAACCAAATGTTTCCCATCTGCTGTCAGCCTTTTTGTGTATTAGCATGAGAATGCCTGGACAGTGCTTCAATGTTTCACCGCTCACTGGTTGAGAAAGAGGACAGAGACCACAGAGACCATTATCACAGGACCGAATTGCTAATGCCAGATGTCCCCACAATACAGGGGGCGCCCCACATTTAACAAATCACACCCCCTGCCTTTTTTACCTCCCTAAAAGAGGAGAGGCAATAGGAGGGTCCTTCCCGGCCCCCGTGCCGCCCCCCCCGCGGACCCCCGGGAGTCAAATCTTTTCACATTGATCGTCACCATCAGGATGGAGGAATGGAATGAGAGAGAGATAATCAAATCAAATGTTATTTGTCACAGGCGCCGAATACAACAGGTGTAGACCTTACCGTGAAATGCTTACTTATGACCCCTTAACCAACAATGCAGAGTTTTAAAAAGGTAAGTCAGACAAATTTACTAAATTAACTAAAGGAAAAATAGTAACATAATAAAAATAACAATAACAGTAATGAAGATACAGTATATACAGAGTCAGGGGTACGAGGTAGTCAAGGTAATATGTACATGTAGGTAGGGGTAAAGTGACTCTGCATAGATAATAAACAGAGAGTAGCAGCAGCGTGTGTGAAGAGTGTGAAGGAATGTGAATGTATATGTGTGTGTGGCGTCAAAATGCATGTGTTTGTGTGTTTTGTGTGTTTGTCTCTCTGTGTGTGTGTGTGTGTGTGTGTTGGATTGTCAGTGTAGGCAGGTTACCTTGGCATTCATGGGCACAGGGACTATGGTAGTCTGCTTGAAATATATAGGTATTACAGACTGGGTCAGGGAGAGGTTGAACATGTCATTGAAGACACTTGCCAGCTGGTCAGCACATGCTCTGAGTATGCGTTCTGATAATCCATCTGGCACTGCGGCCTTGTGAATGTTAACCTGTTTAAAGTTCTTACTCACATCGGCTACGGAGAGCGTGATCACATAGTCATCCGGAACAGCTGGTGCTCTCATGCATGGTTTGGTTCAGTGTTGCTTGCTTCGAAACGAGCATAGAAGGCATTTAGCTCGTCTGGTAGGCTCGTGTCACTGGGCAGCTCGCGGCTGAGTTTCCCTTTGTAATCTGTGATAGTTTGCAAGCCCTGCCACATCGGACGAGTATCAGAGCCAGTGTAGTAGGATTCGATCTCAGTCCTGTATTGAAACTTTGTCTGTTTGATGGTTCATCGTAGGGTGTAGCAGGATTTCTTATAAGTGTCCAGATTAGTGTCTCGCTCCTTGAAAGCAGCAGCTCTAGCCTTTAGCTCAGTGCGGATGTTGCCTTTAATCCATGGCTTGTTGGTTAGATATGTACGTACGGTCACTGTTGGGACAACGTCATCGATGCACTTATTAATGAAGCCGGTGACTAATGTGGTAAACTCCTCAATGCCATCGGATGAATCCCGGAACATATTCCAGTCTGTGCTAGAAAAACAGTCCTTTAGCTTAGCATCCGCTTCATCGGACCAATTCCGTATTGAGCGCATCACTGGTACTTCCTGTTTGAGTTTTAACTTGTAAGCAGTAATCAGGAGGATAGAGTTATGGTCAGATTTGCCAAATGGAGGGTGAGGAAGAGCTTTGTACGCATCTATGTGTGGAGTAAAGGTGATCTAGAGTTTCTTTCCCCCTAGTTGCACATGTGACATGCTGGTAAAAAATTAGGCGAAACGTAGTTTAGTTTTCCCTCATTAAATTCAATGGCCACTAGGAGCACCGCCTCTGGATGAACATTTTCTTGTTTGCTTATGGCCTTTTACAGCTCGTTGAGTGCGGTCTTGGTAACATCATCGGTTTGTGGTGGTAAATAGACAGCAACAAAGAACATAGATGAAAACTCTCTTGGTAAATAGTATTGTCTGCAGCTTATCATGAGGTATTCTAACTCAGGCGAGCAGAACATCGAGACTTACTTAACTTTACTGCAGTGGGCTAAATCAGGGTCACACAGAGTGATTATTGGTAGTCTTTAACAAATCTATTTAGAAACAAAAGTATACACCTCACACACATGGTTATGGGCTTAAAAAAGAAGACACCTGTACCATGTCAGATATAGAGTTGAAATGTATTGAATTTTGAGTTTGCAACCAAATATTACACTGTATGTACATTACAGAAGACTTAAATATAACAAAACTGTTTGACATAGAAACACCACATTTTCGTTGGGTTTATTGAAATAATCGTTATTATTGATGAAATTCTGAAAAATATTAATTACATTCCACCCATGAGGCCAAAGAGGGTGCTTTTGGTCTGCAGGGATAGTACTACTATTAGAGATTGTGCACCAGCTGTTGTTAATAAAGAGACACAGACCACCCCCTAGATCTTACCAGAGGCTGCTGTCTTGCCGATGCACAGAAAACCCAGCTAACTGTCCTCGTTCAGCCACGACTCAGTGAAACATAAGATATTACAGTTTTGAATGTCCTGTTGATAGGATAGTCTTGAATGGAGCTCCTCCAGTTTATTCTCTAGTGATTGGTAGGATAGTCTGGAACGGAGCTCATCCAGTTTATTCTCCAGTGATTGGTAGGATACTCTGGAACGGAGCTCATCCAGTTTATTCTCCAGTGATTGCTTGCCAGTACGACGGAGGGTAGAGGAGGATTATCACTGACCCCTGTAGCAGCAACTCCTCTTCTTACAAATGACGGGGATTTGGGCCTGGTCCGGGAAGAATAGTATATCCTTTGAGTCCGACTCATTAAAGAAAGGAATCCTTGTCCAGATCGAGGTGAGTAAACACTGTTCTGATGGCCAAAAGCTATTTTCGGTCGTAGAAAGAGATGGTATAAACATTATGTACAGAAAAAGTTAAGAACAGAGCAAAAAAACTAACAAAATAGCACAATTGGTCAGGAGCACGTAAAATGGCGGCCATCCCATCTGTCGCCATCTGTAAAAAGAGAGAGTGAGAGTATAGAGAGAGAGCGAGAGTATAGAGAGAGAGAGAGAGAGAGAGAGAGAGAGAGCGAGAGCGAGAGCGAGAACGAGAGCGAGAGAGAGAGAGAGCGAGAGAGAGAGAGATATGGGGCTCTTCCTCTTTCATGGATGCATATTTTACCCCATAGAGTTGCTGCTTCCTTGGGCAGGAGAACAGTCAGGAGTTAGACACACAGATTTTGCAGTGATTCAGCAGAACTAGCCATCTAGCAGCTTTTCTAAAGTATTAGACACTTAGCTTGTGTGATCCGGGGTGTGTATGTGTAACATAGTCATTTGGAGAATGTAAAATGTTTGTTCACAGAGTGCAAGGATACACATTTTCTTCAAAACCAAAAAACAGCATTTAGAGTGTAATTATACACCCAGACATTGGTGCTTAAGCAAAAATGTGCAAACAGTCTAGAAGGCATGTAAAAACGAAATCCCACTTTCATCTAAACCATTTATCCCAATTACTGTACTATGGTTACATCGACGGAGCCTTGTTGGAATCTTGGATGCAGAGTTGGGGTTTAAGTTTAAAGGGAGTGCAAAACACAAAGCTGTTAATTATCCTCAGAACAAAGACTTACACTTTACTTTGAATACTGAATCAATTCTAAGGGCCACAGCGAGGCAAAGTTAACACTGTCCACAGAGAAGACAAATATCAAAATCATAAAATAATCTGTCCCAGATTGTTGTTTTCAAGTTACATTTAAATATTTGTGTCTAGTGCTGTAGATTGTTATGTTATTCCACTAAAGTGTACTTTTTATTTGGGGGGGGGGGGGGTAGATCAGCTTTAATATTGCAGATAGATTGTAACTTCCATCAATGTAATTGTCTGCATCACTTCCAAACCCCTATATGTTTTTTTTTCTATATATATATATATACATACACATACATACATATACACATACAGTTGAAGTCGGAAGTTTACATACACCTTAGCCAAATACATTTGAACTCAGTTTTTCACAATTCCTGACATTTAATCCTAGTAAAAATTCCCTGTCTTAGGTCAGTTAGGATCACCACTTTATTTTAAGAATGTGAAATGTCAGAATAATAGTAGAGAGAATGATTTCTTTCTGCTTTTATTTCTTTCATCACATTCCCAGTGGATCAGAAGTTTACATACACTCAATTAGTATTTGGTAGCATTGCCTTTAAATTGTTTAACTTGGGTCAAACGTTTCGGGTAGCCTTCCACAAGCTTCCCACAATAAGTTGGGTGAATTTAGGCCCATTCCTCCTGACAGAGCAGGTGTAACTGAGTCAGGTTTGTAGGCCTCCTTGCTCGCACAAGCTTTTTCAGTTCTGCACACACATTTACTATAGGATTGAGGTCAGCGCTTTGTGATGGCCACTCCAATACCTTGACTTTGTTGTCCTTAATCCATTTTGCCACAACTTTGGAAGTATGCTTGGGGTCATTGTCCATTTGGAAGACCCATTTGCGACCAAGCTTTAACTTCCTGACTGATGTCTTGAGATGTTGCTTCAATACATCCACATAATTTTCCTTCCTCGTGATACCATCTATTTTGTGAAGTGCACCAGTCCCTCCTGCAGCAAAGCACCCCCACAGCATGATGCTGCCACCCCCGTGCTTCACGGTTGGGATGGTGTTCTTCGGCTAGCAAGCACCCCCCTTTTTCCTCCAAATATAACGAATGTCATTTTGGCCAAACAGTTCTATTTTTGTTTCATCAGACAAGAGGACATTTCTCCAAAAAGTACGATCTTTGTCCCCATGTGCAGTTGCAAACCGTAGTCTGGCTTTTTTATGGCGGTTTTGGAGCAGTGGCTTCTTCCATGCTGAGCGGCCTTTCAGGTTATATCGATATAGGACTCGATTTACTGTGGATATAGATACTTTGGTACCTGTTTTCTCCAGCATCTTCACAAGGACCTTTGCTGTTGTTCTGGGATTGATTTGCACTTTTCGCACCAAAGTACGTTCATCTCTAGAAGACAGAACGCGTCTCCTTCCTGAGCGATATGACGGCGATATGACGGTCCCATGGTGTTTATACTTGCGTACTACTGTTTGTACAGATGACCATGGTACCTTCAGGCGTTTGGAATTTGCAAACAAGAATGAACCAAACTTGTAGAGGTCTACACATTTTTTTCTGAGGTCTTGGCTGATTTCTTTTGATTTTCCCATGATGTCAAGCAAAGAGGCACTGAGTTTGAAGGTAGGCCTTGAAATACATCCACAGGTACACCTCCAATTGACTCAAATTATGTCAATTAGCCTAAGAAGATTCTAATGCCTTGACTTCATTTTCTGGAATTTTCCAAGCTGTTTAAAGGCACAGTCAACTTAGTGAATGTAAACTTCTGACATACAGGAATTGTGATACAGTGAATTATAAGTCAAATAATCTGTCTGTAAACAATTTTTAGAAAAATTACTTGTGTCATGCACATAGTAGATGTCCTAACCGACCTGCCAAAACTATAGTTTGTTAACAAGAAATGTGTGGAGTGGTTGAAAAACAAGTTTTAATGACTCCAACCTAAGTGTATGTAAACTTCCGACTTCAACTGTAAATATAAATACATATACATACATATACAGTGGGGAGAACAAGTATTTGATACACTGCCGATTTTGCAGGTTTTCCTACATACAAAGCATGTAGAGGTCTGTAATTTTTATCATAGGTACACTTCAACTGTGAGAGACGGAATATAAAACAAAAATCCAGAAAATCACATTGTATGGATTTTAAGTAATTCATTTGCATTTTATTGCATGACATAAGTATTTGATCACCTACCAACCAGTAATCATTCCGGCTGTCACAGACCTGTTCGTTTTTCTTTAAGAAGCCCTCCTGTTCTCCACTCATTACCTGTTTGAACTCGTTACCTGTCTAAAAGACACCTGTCCACAAACTCAATCAAACAGACTCCAACCTCTCCACAATGGCCAATACCAGAGAGCTGTGTAAGGACATCAGGGATAAAATTGTAGACCTGCACAAGTCTGGGATGGGCTACAGGACAATAGGCAAGCAGCTTGGTGAGAAGGCAACAACTGTTGGCGCAATTATTAGAAAATGGAAGACGTTCAAGATGACGGTCAATCACCCTCGGTCTGGGGCTCCATGCAAGATCTCACCTCGTGGGGCATCAATGATCGTGAGGAAGGTGAGGGATCAGCCCAGAACTACACGGCAGGACCTGGTCAATGACCTGAAGAGAGCTGGGACCACAGTCTCAAAGAAAACCATTAGTAACACACTACGCCGTCATGGATTAAAATCCTGCAGCGCACGCAAGGTCCCCCTGCTCATGCCAGCGCATGTCCAGGCCCGTCTGAAGTTTGCCAATGACCATCTGGATGATCCAGAGGAGGAATGGGAGAAGGTCATGTGGTCTGATGAGACAAAAATAGAGCTTTTTGGTCTAAACTCCACTCGCCGTGTTTGGAGGAAGAAGAAGGATGAGTACAACCCCAAGAACACCATCACAACCGTGAAGCATGGAGGTGGAAACATCAATCTTTGGGGATGCTTTTCTGCAAAGGGGACAGGACGACTGCACCTTATTGAGGGGAGGATGGATGGGGCCATGTATCGCAAGATCTTGGCCAACAACCTCCTTCCCTCAGTAAGAGCATTGAAGATGGGTCGTGGCTGGGTCTTCCAGCATGACAACGACCCGAAACACACAACCAGGGCAACTAAGGAGTGGCTCCGTAAGAAGCATCTCAAGGTCCTGGAGTGGCCTAGCCAGTCTCCAGACCTGAACCCAATAGAAAATCTTTGGAGGGAGCTGAAAGTCTGTATTGCCCAGCGAGAGCCCCGAAACCTGAAGGATCTGGAGAAGGTCTGTATGGAGGAGTGGGCCAAAATCCCTGCTGCAGTGTGTACAAACCTGGTCAAGACCTACAGGAAACGTATGATCTCTGTAATTGCAAACAAAGGTTTCTGTACCAAATATTAAGTTCTGCTTTTCTGATGTATCAAATACTTATGTCATGCAATAAAATGCAAATTAATTACTTAAAAATAATACAATGTGATTTTCTGGATTTTTGTTTTAGATTCCGTCTCTCACATTTGAAGTGTACCTATGATAAAAATTACAGAACTCTACATGCTTTGTAAGTAGGAAAACCTGCAAAATCGGCAGTGTATCAAATACTTGTTCTCCCCACTTTCTGAGAAATAGCCATTATTTACTATTTTACACCTAGGGTTACTATACATGATTTTAACCCATTTTATAAGAGATTCTCCAAAATTGAAATGCTCCAGGCATTTATATATAAAATCCAGTCGTACTTTATCAAATGCCTTTTCAAAGTCTGCTATGAATAGCAGGCCTGGTTTCCCAGATTTTTCATAGTGTTCTATTGTTTCCAGTACTTGCCTTATATTATCTCCAATGTATCGTCCATGTAAAAAACCTGTCTGATTAGAATGAATAATGTCCGACAATACCTTTTTAATTCTATGCGCTATACATTTTGCTAGAATTTTTGCATCACAACACTGAAGTGTAAGGGGCCTCCAATTTTTTTAATGGACTGGATCTTTATATTTCCCACTTGTATCCTGTTTCATTAATAATGAAATCAGACCTTCTTCTTGAGTGTCTGATAATCTACCATTTACATAGGAGTAGTTAAAACATGCTAATAACAGTCCTCTGAGTATATCAAAAAAGGTTTGGTATACCTCGACTGGTTTTCCCGGATTTAAAGTCTTTAATTGCATCCAGAAGTTTCTCCTCTGTAATTTCACCTTCACATGAGTCTTTCTGTGTGGCTGTTAATTTTACATTATCAATAGAAAAAAAATCCCTACAATTAGCTTCAGTTAGAGGAGATAGAGGCGACTGAAACGAAAACAAATGCTCAAAAGTACTATTAATAATACTACATATTAACAATGAAACCTTGGTTCAACATTATTGAATTGGCCAAGTCTTCTTGGTACAGCAAGGAGACTGGGGCTGTGTCCAAAATGGCACCCTATTCCTTATATAGTCCACTACTTTTGATCAGGGTCCAAAGTACACTAAAGCCTAATGGGCCTTGGTCAAAAGTAGTGCCCTATACACTGAGTGTACAAAACATTAGGACACCTTCCTAATATTGAGTTGCCACCCCTTTTGCCCTCAGAACAGCCTCAATTCGTCTGGTCATGGACTCTACAAGCGTTCCACAGGGATGCTGGCCCATGTTGACTACAATGTTGACAGTTGTGTCAAGTTGGCTAGATGTCCTTTGGGTGGTGGACCATTCTTGATACACTCTGGAAACTGTTGAGCGTGAAAATCCCAGCAGCGTTGCAGTTCTTGACACTTTCTGATGCACCTGTCACCTACTACCATACCCCGTTCAAAGGCACTTAAAATGTTTGTCTTGTCCATTCACCCTCTGAATGGCACACATACACAATCCATGTCTCAATTGTCTCAAAGCTTAAACATCCTTCTTTAACCTGTCTCCTCATCTTCATCTACACTGACTGAAGTGGATTTAACAAGTGACATCAATAAGGGATCATAGCTTTCACCTGGATTCACCTGGTCAGTCTATGTCATGGAAAAAGCGAGTGTTTTTAATGTTTTGTATACATTTGTATAATGTCAGTGTATAGTGAATAGGGTGCCATTTGGGATGCAGACTGTGTGCCTCAGTCCTGCACAATATTGTCAGCTTTATGAGGTTTGGGACCTGTCAGTCACAAGAGACATCTTTACTGCCACATACTGCTGGAGGCTTCTGGAAATTCAAGGCTGTAAAACAGAAATACTAATTTCATCAGAAATGTGGACAACAACACAAGTCCCTGGTGGGATTCGGATAGAAGTTTCCTACTGTTAGAAGACCCTGAACAGTTTCAACCCCTAAGCCATAAGACTGCTAAATAGTTAACCAACTAGCTAGCCGGACTATCTGCATTGACCCTTTTTTAACTTTTTTGACTAATCACATACACTGCTGCTACTGTTTATTATCTATCCTGTTGCCTAGTCACTTTTTTCCTAGTTATACAGTGCCTTCGGAAAGTATTCAGACCCCTTGACTTTTTCCACATATTTTTTATATATATTTTTTCATTTATCCCTTTTTTCTCCCCAATTTCACGGTATCCAGTTGATAGTTACAGTCTTGTCCCATCGCTGCAACTCCCATACAGACTCGGGAGAGGCAAAGGTCGAGAGCCGTGCGTCCTCCGAAACACAACCCAACTGAGCCGCACTGCTTCTTGACACAATGCCCGCTTAACCCGGAAGCCATCCACACCAATGTGTCGGAAGAAACACCATACACCTGGCGACCGTGTCAGCGTGCACTGCGCCCGGTCTGCCACTGGAGTCTCTAGTGCGCGATGGTACAAGAACATCCCTGCCGGCCAAACCCTCCCCTAACCTGGACGACGCTGGGCCAATTGTGCGCCACCCCAATGGTCTCCACCAGCTGCGACATGAACCAGGATCTCTAGTGGTACAGCTAGCGCTGCGATTCTTTTTATTTATTTATTTAACCTTTATTTAACCAGGTAAGCCAGTTGAGAACAAGTTCTCATTTACAACTGCGACCTGGCCAAAATAAACTGGCAGTGCGATAAAAACAACAAACACAGAGTTACATATGGAATAAACAAAATGTACAGTCAATAACACAATAGAACATCTATATACAGTGTGTGGTAATGTAGTAAGTGCTTTAGACCACTGCGCCACTCGGGAGTCTTACATTTATATTTAAAAAAAAATCCTCATCAATCTACACACAATACCCCATAATGACAAAGCAAAAACAGGTTTTTAGAAATGTTTGCTAATTGATATAATATATACAGACCTCTACATGCTTCTAGAGTAGGAAAACCTGCAAAATCAGCAGTGTATCAAATACTTGTTCTCCCCACTGTATATATATATATATATATATATATATATATATATATATACAGTGGGGAGAACAAGTATTTGATACACTGCTGATTTTGCAGGTTTTCCTACTCTAGAAGCATGTAGAGGTCTGTAATTTTTATCATAGGTACACTTCAAATGTGAGAGACGGAATCTAAATCAAAAATCCAGAAAATCACATTGTATGATTTTTAAGTAATTAATTTGCATTTTATTGCATGACATAAGTATTTGATACATCAGAAAAGAAGAACTTAATATTTGGTACAGACACCTTTGTTTGCAATTACAGAGATCATACGTTTCCTGTAGGTCTTGACCAGGTTTGCACACACTGCGGCAGGGATTTTGGCCCACTCCTCCATACAGACCTTCTCCAGATCTTTCAGGTTTCGGGGCTGTCGCTGGGCAATACGGACTTTCAGCTCCCTCCAAAGATTTTCTATTGGGTTCAGGTCTGGAGACTGGCTAGGCCTCTCCAGGACCTTGAGATGCTTCTTACGGAGCCACTCCTTAGTTGCCCTGGCTGTGTGTTTCGGGTCGTTGTCATGCTGGAAGACCCAGCCACGACCCATTTTCAATGCTCTTACTGAGGGAAGGAGGTTTTTTGCCAAGATCTCGCGATACATGGCCCCATCCATCCTCCCCTCAATACGGTGCAGTCGTCCTGTCCCCTTTGCAGAAAAGCATCCCCAAAGAATGATGTTTCCACCTCCATGCTTCACGGTTGGGATGGTGTTCTTGGGGTTGTACTCATCCTTCTTCTTCCTCCAAACACGGCGAGTGGAATTTAGACCAAAAAGCTCAATTTTTGTCTCATCAGACCACATGACCTTCTCCCATTCCTCCTCTGGATCATCCAGATGGTCATTGGCAAACTTCAGACGGGCCTGGACATGCGCTGGCTTGAGCAGGGGGACCTTGCGTGCGCTGCAGGATTATAATCCATGACGGCGTAGTGTGTTACTAATGGTTTTCTTTGAGACTGTGGTCCCAGCTCTCTTCAGGTCATTGACCAGGTCCTGCCGTGTAGTTCTGGGCTGATCCCTCACCTTCCTCACGATCATTGATGCCCCACGAGGTGAGATCTTGCATGGAGCCCCAGACCGAGGGTGATTGACCGTCATCTTGAACTTCTTCCATTTTCTAATAATTGCGCCAACAGTTGTTGCCTTCTCACCAAGCTGCTTGCCTATTGTCCTGTAGCCCATCC